>NC_057936.1:59850039-60137539 GCF_018555375.3 Anguilla rostrata
CACACGCACACACGCACACGCATCACGCATCAAAGCAACATTAGCGGTCGTCATCAGCCGCGCTGGATACACGTTTCAGCAGATGGTCGGATACTTAGCGGAGACAGGCTTTCCCAGGAATTCGCCGAGGCGCACAAACAGCCCCCACGCAAGCGCCCCCGTCTGTCAGACGAGGTACTCCCACGCCGGATCGCCGGGCGCGGCACAACTAAGCAACACACCGCAAAGAAACCAGACGCGATCGCGGTCAAACCGACGCGGTATCAATGAGCGTTAGCGTCGTAGCATTGACAGAGCGCGGCCTCTCGCTCTAGGGCTCACAGCCAATCAGCGTCCAGAGCAAATCAGCATAATGACTGCAAGCAGATGGGTGGGCCCCATCAACATGGAAACATCCTAATTATGAATCCACACCTGCTGCTGTTACTTTGTCTTCTCCACTGAGATAAACACTTTTTGCTGAGGTCCAAATGCTTTTATTCGGAATGTAACAGTGGGATTTGTAAGGCACTAAACCGTAGTAGCTACATGTAATAATTTCTGTGGACCTGAAAATAAATGCACTGGGTCAGGTTCATCCTCATTATTTCTTGTACAAAATGCAGCAAAAAATAAAATAAAATAAAAAACTAGGAGACACACCTGACCTATTTCAGTTCATCAGCATTTTAGGATTTTCTACATCAATGCAGTAAAGCTGCCCACGCTCTTAGGGGAAAGGAAATGTGGCTTCTTTGCTAAAGCTGTCAGGCAGCTACAGTCTCCAGATAAAGGGCTTTTGTGTGACTTTGATATTACACAGTCAGAGTACGGGTGAGTTATGACACTCACTTCAGACAGCTTGTATCTTTGGGTCTGCAGTTCAAGACTCCCGTAGAAGTGCAGCTGACCAAAGTCAGAGAATGAGCTCAACTCCAGGATTTGGGCTCAGATTGCGCACACAGTGGAATGAATAACAGGGTCATCCGCTCCTCTTTGAGTGAAACGAAAGCCGTTCCCTCAGCGTGCCGTAAACGGGTGAATTTAGCCCGTGTTCCGTTAGCACGACCGCGGCGGTATCGGCGGAGCATGAAATCGCGGAAGAGCCGTCTCTCGGCCATTTTGCGCCCTTAGCGAGCCGCGCCGCAGACCGCCCACGCTCCTCGCCCCGCCCGCCCGTCCGACTGCCGGGTAGGCGATAACCCCGACCGCTCTTTCTGCTCCCCGTCTCTGTTCAGAAGCTCGCTGTCAAAGCCACAATGGGAGGAGAAAAAAAATTATCCATCTTAAGCGTCTAGACAGAGGGCAGGCCGCACGTAGCCGCACCTCCGTCACCCCCCCCAATAGAGAGAGAGGGAGAGAGTGAGAGAGAGAGAGAGGGAGAGAGTGAGAGAGAGAGAGAGGGAGAAAGTGAGAGAGAGAGGGAGAGGGAGAGAGAGAGTGAGAGAGAGAGGGGGAGAGAGAGAGAGGGAGAGGGAGAGACAGATAGAGACAGACAGAGAGAGAAAGAGAACGTAGTAGTTGTGCGCGGCTGGGCCTCATGGCCTCGACTCCCAGGGTCCCAGGACGTGACGGGGGCAGAGAGGGTCGGGGTGAGAGGCGCTCATTTTGCCGTTAGAGGCGCTGGTCCCGGGGGCGGGGGGCCGGACGAGCGCGTGCGGGGGGGGGGGCACCGCGGCTCAGACACAATCACCGCAGAATGGTTTTTCCGCCAGATTTGGGGTCCCGTGGCGAAGCGGCTGATTGCACAGCCAGAGGACACCTGGGGCTCTTCAGACGGCCACTCATCTGGGGGGGGGGGGCTACATTTTTTAAAAGCTTGGGCGACATAAACGTACAGCGAAGCCCACCGCTGCGAAGACGATCGCCTGAGGAATCTCCAAGTGCCAGAAAAACAGAAGGCAGGAAAGAGGAAGCGGAGACGGAATGTACTTTTTGATTCTGGCGAGAGTGCCCCCTCTCCCCCCTCTCCCCCCTCTCCCTCCTCCCCGCTCTCCCCCACCGCAGGCGCTGCAGATCATACCAGGACACCTCTGATAAGTGGGCCGCTGCGGTCCGCAGGCAGTATGGGTGGTCAGCAGAGAAGCGGCGTGTGTACGTGTGCGCACACGCGCCAGGGTAAGGATGGAGCTGCTGCCTCAGCACCTCAGAGCACAGCACTGAGGGGTCCCTCTACATCAGGGTGAGGGATGACCAACCTCCCGACGCATCTTCATCATCGCGGCGGACGCTGGGGGGGAGGGGGGGGGGGACCGTGGGGCCTCGTCTGCAGCCCACATGGACGAGCTGGGAGTCTCGTAAAATAACGGATGTTTCCATGCTTCTGTGATTATGGAGAGAAATGGAGAAAGGAGGCGACCCGCTGGTGATGCTCCTGAGAGTCACACTGTGCATCTCCAGCGCGGCGCTAGCAGGCTAACGGGGGCCCGGCGTCAGCTGTGGCTGACGCACAGAGCTCCAGCGTACGCAACAGCGCCTGAGCACACAGGCAGCTGCACAGAGCTCCACACTCAGGCACAGGTGAGCTGCGCAGAGCTCCACACTGAGGCCCAGGTGAGCTGCACAGAGCTCCACACTCAGGCCCAGGCGAGCAGCACAGAGCTCCACACTCAGGCCCAGGCGAGCAGCACAGAGCTCCACACTCAGGCACAGGAGAGCAGCACAGAGCTCCACACTCAGGCCCAGGAGAGCAGCACAGAGCTCCACACTCAGGCCCAGGAGAGCAGCACAGAGCTCCACACTCAGGTCCAGGTTCTGCCAGCCCTCAGTAAATGTATGAGGTCAAATCTGATCGCCACACGCAGACCCCCTGGGCCGTTTATTATACAGACACACGCCGCTGTCCCAGTGCAGCCACTGTGAGCAGCCCACCGTTCCGCTAATGCTCAAATATTAACGGACAGTCACAAAAGGCAATTAGGAAAAACGTGCAGTTTCAACCCCAGCCCCTACCCTCCAAGACCAAGCAGGTCCTGAGACTGGGGGGGGGGGGGGGGGACGCAAACAGTGAGGGCATGCTGTAACCGTGACGACAGACCGGAGCGGCTCGGCGACGGCTGAGGAGACGGTGACCAAGTCAGACAGCTGGCCTCTTCGCAGGGACACACTCTTCCTCCCTCACCAGGGCGGGATTAATAATGCAGCCTACTTCACCAGCCAAGAGAGGGAGCACAGGAGGAGAGAGAGAGAGAGAGAGAGAGAGAGAGAGGAAGGGAGACAGAAGGAAGGAGAGACATGGAGACGAGAAAGAGAAATGGGGGGAAAGGGAGAGGTACGGAGAGAGAAAGAGGTGGGAGAGAGAGCGCAAAACAGAGAGGGGGAGAAAAAGCAGAAAGAGAGAAAGAGGGAGGAAGGGAGGGTGGAGAGGAGGAAAACAGAAAGAGAGAGAGCACCACGATGGCGGAGACAGTGATTCAGAGGCACAGCGTGAGCGCACTCTGCGTGAGGGTGCTGCTGAGACTTCCCAATGTTCCAGAACAGTCTCTCACGCATTTTTCTAAACCTTGTCGTGTCGTGGCTCTTCTGTAAAGTGTTGGGTAAGAGAGGAGCAGGTTGAGTACACACTGTAATCAGTCTGCAAACGGGGCACCGTTTTTGTTTGCTTAACTTTCCATTAATCTTTTTCGTTGTTTTTACCCACAAGTTGGGCAAAACGGAACATTCTACAGGCTTTTTCTTGTCTTGTGTACAGAAAAGGTCTGCATCACACAATCAACCGAAGCATCAGCAGACCCCTCCTGACCTGACTATTAACAGCACCGACAGGAGCCGCGTCCGTAGCTTTAAGGAGCCGAGTCGGCCGACACCAGCCCACAGATCAGCCATTTTGTGGATTTGTTGGTAACTTTGTGCTGGAGCTGGACGTTGGCAAGATGGACCCTTGGCAAACTGGGCAGTGACAGCCACAGTGGTGACAGCTCTCTCTCTCTCTCGCTCGCTCTCGCCAGCGGAAGAGAACGCAGGCGTCGGCACGGCCAGGGAATTCTGACAGCTTGGCCCCCGGGGGGCTCGAACCCGTGCACAGGACAGGAGGCACGGCGTCCGCGCGGAGAGGGGTCCCGGAGCGCAAACAGAGAACGTCCCGGGATCCTGTTCCGGCAGGGTTTTAGGGCTAATGAAGCGCAGAGTGCACGGCTGCAGGGACTTCATCAGCACACTGAGGAGGGCCCCGAAACACCAGGGCTGCACACCTGAGAGAGCACAGACCGCTGCACAGACCGCAGCACAGACCGCAGAACAGACCGCTGCACAGACCGCTGCACAGACCGCTGCACAGACCGCAGCGCAGACCGCTGCACAGACCGCAGCACAGACCGCTAGACAGACCGCAGCACAGCACTCTCAGCACAGAGAGGCACAACCAGGCTGCACAGCCGAGTGCACAGACCGCAGCACAGACCCTGCACAGACCGCAGCACAGACCGCTGCACAGACGCAGCACAGACCGCAGCACAGACCGCGAGCGCACAGACCGCAGCACAGACCGCAGCACAGACCGACCGCTGCACAGACCGCAGCACAGACCGCAGCACAGACCGACCGCTGCCCAGACTGCAGCACAGACCACTAGACCGACCGCTGCACAGACCGCAGCACAGACCGCTGCAGAGCTGGGCTTTCTGCGTCAGTTACACCGTGGGGCCCGTAGGCCTACTCAGGCACGGGGAAACAGGCCTTCTGGGAGCTGAACAAACACACGCGAGCAGGAGGTGGCAAGGCTGCGGGACGAGTTTGAACTGCACCCCCTCCCTCCGTCCCCTGCTGGGGCTCGCACGCGCTCCTATAGGCACGCAAGGGTATGCTGAAAGGCACCAACTGTAACTCAAAAACAGGATCCCGATTCTGCAGTGTTCCCCTCGTATAAGACGCCGCGGCCAAACGGAGGAGGAGGGCACTTCACCCGAACACCCCCCCCCAGCACGAGCGCGGCACGACCAACAACAACAGCAGCTGAGGTGATGTCACAGAGCCTGCGTTTCCGTAGCTACGGAGGAGCCTGCCGCTCTCTCCCTCTCGTCCCTCGCAGGGCTGGAAGAGGGCTCTGTGAGTGGCTGTGGTCCAGGATGCAGTTGCCAGGCGCTGCATCACCTGTGTGCATCACTCACATCATCACAACACACACACGCCTCAGTCTCGGGGGCAGCAGAGGGGGAAAAACAGGAAGCAGAGGGGAAGCTCGGATCACATCCTGCGCTCTCTGGGACGCAGCAGACGACAGGGGCAGATTGGGCATTAAAAAGTCATGGAGCTCGCACGTCGATAAGCCCGATCTCCTTCCTGCTCCCAAATCACAGGATAGGTTTACCCAGCATGCATCACTCTTCCTGTCCCCCCCTCATGTCCATGCCCCAGGCTCAGGGGATTTACAGACTGGGTGATGCTTTCACACTCCCAGGCTCAGCGTGGTAGGGCAGAAGGCCCAGGGATTCACAAGCCCACAGTCAAACTGTCCGTCAGCGTCAGAGCGGTCACGATCAGAGACCCTGACCGTTAGACCGGGAGCGCTCAAACACAGGCGGGAGGCTCGCGCTCCCCCGGACCGTGAACCGCGGGGCTGGACCGACCCTGCGGGACCGAGCCCGGCGGCCCCCGCAGCTTTACCGCCTCTCACCCCGCCGCGGAGGTACATCTAAACCCCCCCCCCCCGGAGGGACCGCATCGCGTCCCGTAAAGCGCAGTGCCCCTCTAACTGGGTCAGCCGGGTCTCTGGATTTTAACATCGGCCCGACGCCGGCTGTGTTTGGGGAGCGCGTAACCCGCCCCCGCGCGGTGCCAGAGAGAGCCGGGCAGGAGAGGCCAGCCGCGCGCGGACGAGGGAGCGAGAACCCGCGCTGAAGCGGTGCTCTGAAACGCCGTGGAGCTCGACTCCACAGCGGAAGGGGACCCCGTCGAGTCCCCTCACAGGCACACCACACGCCTTTCTGTACGACCTGCGCTGCGTTTGGGAATCTCCCCCCGTCCCGCGCCTTTCTCCCCCCCCCCTCCCTTACAGCGGCTATAAAACTAGCGGGAGCCAAACGGCTGAACGGCTCAGGACCGAGCGGCCGGCCCGCCTCGCTACGCGCCCCTGTCGCTAAGAGACCCTCGCGCCGGGGCTTCTGGGCGGGAGAGAGAGAGAGAGCATGCTGGGTACCCCGTCCCTGTGAGGCTGGCCCCCCGCTGGAGCTCTCTGTGCTGCAGCACAGCGCCCTGCGCTCACAAGCACAGACTCTTCCACCCGCCGATACCTTCCCACACACCAGCCCAGTCAGGCAGAGACGGCAGACAGAGATAAAGCGCTATCTGAGCGATCAAAATACCAAAAAACAGCGGTACTGACGTACCGCACGCATACCTGCACCACGCACACACACACACCAAACAACAGGTACTGTACACTGCACACACACACACACCACACACACACACGTACACACACAACACACATCGCAACACACACACACGGAAGCATACATGTGTACCGTGTACAACTAAACACACTTACATGTGCATGCACGCACGCACACACACACACACACACACATGCCAGGAAGCATACATGCCCACGCGTACACACAGTACCAGAAACTGCATGACCTTCAGAGCAAAGCAGCCCCAGCAGAGCCGACCAGAGGAAAAACAGAGTGGGGGATAGAGAGGGAGAGAGAGAGGGAGAGAGAGAGAGAGGGAGAGAGGAAGGAGGACAGCCGAGCCCGTACCTTTTGGAGCGGCGGAGCAGGCTCCTCTCGGGCAGGGAGAAATTGGAGAGCACGGTCCAGAAGGAGTCAGACATGGTCAGACAGGGGCTCCGCCAGCATGGCTGTCACGGGGAAACACGGCGCGAACGGGCGGGCGAGCGAGGGAGGACGGAGAGGAACAACGCTGCTGCTGCTGCTCGGGCTGGGATGGCGCTGCTTGTCTGAGCAGCCTCTGCTCGCTCACACACACACACACACGTACACACACACACACACACACACTCTCTCTCTCTCTTAACTCTGCCTCTCCCTCCCTCCCTCCCTATCTCCCTCCCTCCACCCTCCTGCTCAAACACAGAGCAGCAGCCTCTCCCTCCAGGAGTGTACGTTTAAAGGTGCAGTCTGCCAAGAAAGGGAACAGCCTGTGCCCTGTGTGCTATGCATTCAGCACATATTACAGAGCCTGTGTGCTATGCATTTAGCACATATTACTGAGCCTGTGTGCTATGCATTTAGTACATATTACTGAGCCTGTGTGCTATGCATTTAGCACATATTACTGAGCCTGTGTGCTATGCATTTAGCACATACTACAGAGCCTGTGTGCTATGCATTTAGTACATATTACTGAGCCTGTGTGCTATGCATTTAGCACATATTACTGAGCCTGTGTGCTATGCATTTAGTACATATTACTGAGCCTGTGTGCTATGCATTTAGCACATATTACTGAGCCTGTGTGCTATGCATTTAGCAATTTACGACTGTGCTATGCATTGCTACTACAGAGCCTGCTATGCATAGCTATATAGCTGTGCATCTTTAGTACATATTACTGAGCCTGCCTGGTGCTATGCATTTAGCTACACTATTTAGCTTGAAAGCCTACGTGTGCTATGCATTTAGCACATATTGACTTTCATGAAGCACTAGCTGTGCTATGCATTTAGCACATACTACAGAGCCTGTGTGCTATGCATTTAGCACATATTACTGAGCCTGTGCCCTGTGTGCTATGCATTTAGTACATATTACTGAGCCTGTGTGCTATGCATTTAGTACATATCACAGAGCCTGTGTGCTATGCATTTAGTACATATTACTGAGCCTGTGTGCTATGCTTAGCCATTACCTTCAGCATGCCCCTGTGTGCTATGCATTTAGCACATATTACTGAGCCATGATAGCACTCACTGGTGCTAGTTGAATCTATGCATTTAGTACATATTACTGAGCCTGTGTGCTATGCATTTAGTGAGCGGCTATGATTTAGCACTTTGAGCCTGTGTGCTATGCATGATTATATGCTACAACATATTACTGAGCCTGTGTGCATCATGTCCTGACTGTGTGATGCTGACATATTACTGAGCCTGTGCCATACAATACAGAGCCTGTGCATGCATAGCACATTCTAGCCCACATAGTACACGACCGTGCTAGCACTTTACGATGTGCAGCTCCATCCCCCACACATTCATCATCACATATTTCGCCAATAGACTGGTGCTCGTGATCATAATCGCTAATGGCTCCGGCTGATGTAAAAGTGATTGCTTCTTTGCATTCATGAGGCTGTGATTTAGGATGAGTGATTGGATTTTGCTTTAATCTAAACCAGGTCAGATCTGCCGCAAAGCAAGATGGACAGTCCCGCGGTGAGACTGACAGAATGACAAAGACTTACCCCACACACATACACACACGCACGCACACGTACAAATGCAAGCACACTCACTCACACACACACACACACACGCACATGTACGAATGCAAGCTCACTCACTCACACACACACGTGCACACACACGCATAAACGCACACACACACACCAGGAGGATTAGGCCTACTGAGATCAGCAGTGGCTGCACACTTTGCTGCAGATATTGCACCCGAGGCCACAAACAGGCTTACGAGCTCCTTTATAAAAGCAGACACCATACTGGTGTGCCGTCCCGCCAAGTTACGCCTTGTACACACATACATTCAGTCCTTCACTGCACCACACTCTGCTGCAGACAGGATGACTGAATGATTATACAGATTAGTTACCATGTTTCACGGACAGACAGATCGTGATTCATTTGTCCTCACAGGGCTCTCCTGTACACTGCCTTCAGAGAACACTGAACACCGTTACCCAGCAGCCCCTGGGAAAGCTGCATTCAGATGAAAGGGCACACTGAACACTGTTTTACAGCTCGGCAGAGGGGCCCAGTCGGCTCAGAGAGGGATCTGTCTATCCTGAGAGAAGTGGGCGGCTCTGATCCTCGTCTCCGAGCACCTATAACTCCGGAGATGAAAGACTTCAAACGGCTCCACCGCTGCCGTGGGAACCCAGCCGCGCCCCCACACCGCACCCCGCACCCCACACCGCACCCTGCGCAGGGCCTAAGAGGAGAAGGGCGGCAGAGGGAGAGGCAGGACAGGAGAGGAGAGGAGAGAGGGAAGAGAGTAGAGGGGAGGGGAGAGGAGAGAGGGAAGAGAGGAGTGGAGAGGAGCGGAAAAGAGAGGAGAGGAGAGAGGAGAAGAGAGGAGGGGAAAGGAGAGGAGGAGAGAGGAGAGGAGAGGAGAAGAGAGGAGAGGAGGAGAGAGGAGAGAGGAGAGGGAGACGCGTGGACATGCCTGACGTAAGCAGCAGAGCTGTGTAGTGTCAGTGAGATATGAGCGGCAGGGCGTGATGGCGGTATCGCTCTGGGCTGGGGGGGGGGGTGGTCAGAGGGACAAGTCCTAACAGCCTTCAGAGAGTGTGTGAGACAGACACAAGCGCTACGTTAGCTGGGAGACATTCTTCAAATGCCAACGGTCGTGTCCGATTACGTCAGAATCAGGTCAAAGGGCCCTCTTCCATTCTACACATGAAGTTTAGCATTAGCTCCAGAAAGAACACTACTGTCTCTTCTCTCTGCGCTATTGGGCACAAGACGACACGCATTTCCACACATTTCCATGCTCACTTTGCTTCTGAAGGGCCCAGGCGTTTAGGACCACGCTACATGCTACGCGCCACACGTATGATGAATCCTCCCTTTTTCTACACACACAACCCAGTGAGTCATATTCTGCAAAAATTCAGAGCCACAGATAATCGTATTCAAACCGTTTCACCACGTGACTTCAGTGATGATGACAAACTGACATCCTTAAGGTACAGTGAAGGACATGTATGTAGTACCTCCAGGGCACACAGGCATTAGCATTAGAGTCAAGTACAGAGGGAAATCACCGGGCGAAACACAGCAGTCCACAGGAAGTCATCGGGGAAGGAAGTCTCCATTCTCAATGGAGAGCGATTACTTCCTGCTCATGAGAGGGTGGGGGGGAAACAACACACAGGGCTGCTGGGGCCACCAGCCAAAGTTCTCCTACGCCAGCAGTTCCCCACGTCACATGACTCTGCAGAGAGGTGCTGTAGCTGAGAGAAGTACACGGCTGAGAAATTAAGATGCGACCGTGTCCACGCTGAGGGGCGGGGCCAGCTGTCAGTGTGTCAGAGCTGTAGATCCACTCTATGAGCACAGTACTGTAGCCGGTGGCCATGCCTTATTCATTAAGGGCTGAGGAGGCCCCAGCCGGGTGTATAACAGAGCAGAGCAGAGCTGAGCAGAGCAGAGCTGGGGAAAGTGTGACAGCCCTGTTTCCTGACCCAGGACGGCTCATTAAGGCCCAGAAGCGCGGGGGGGGTTACTGGCCGGCCCCCCGCTGTGAAGCTGCGCAGCGTGACTCACCGGTCGTGCGCGGGCGCAGTTTTTTGGCAGCCAGGTCACCGCGGCGCGTGCCGTTTGGGCGAACTCTCTGAATGGGGAAAGCGGAGTGAAGCGTGGCGTGCTCTGCCTGGACAGGGTCCAAACCCACAGCCCAGCGAGCGCTTCCTGAAGCCCGGCGAGCCACAGAGAGGGGGCAGATTTATGTCCACGGGGGTGGCTGGGTGGGGGGGGGGAGCACCGGGGAAAATAAAAACGGTAAATCAGCCGGTCTGGAGCTGGAGAGAGTGGGCGGGCGGGCGAGCGAGCCCACGGGCCGTAAAGCGTGTCTGTCATTATGAGGCCCCGCCCCCGCCAGGCGGTTTGGTTTGGCGTCTCCGCCGGCCGAAGAGGGGGCGGAGAGTTTCCCGAGTGCGTCACCACACGGAGGCGTATCCCCACCGCACCGGATACCTGATGTCCTACCATCCATCCATCCATCCAACCATTATCTATACCCGCTTATTCCTGGGCAGGGTCATGGGGGCTGCTGGAGCCTATCCCAGAATGCACTGGGGCGAGAGGCCAGATCACACCCTGGACAGGTCGTCAATCGGCCACAGGGGATGTCTGACCATTTTACTTATTTCATTCCTAAATCCAGTGGCAAGCGTGTGCCATCTCAGGTTAGTGACACCGCAACCAAGAGACAACCCAATGCAATAAGCTTGTCATGAAAATACACTTAACTCTGGAACGTAGCCCCCACAGAACAGGCATTCTGGTAAGAAATTGCATTTCACTTTGTTTTTCCACTCTGTTTCTTTTTCACTTTGCCTGTTTCCCTTTAATTTATTCCTGCACTTCATGTTCCCTCGTTATGAATTCTACTTCGCTGGAGCGCTGCGGGACTTAATGAACCAGAGACTCCTTTGAGTAAAATGACAAAGCTGCTCATTTTTCATTTCATCCTCTTAACTCACTGCCGGCGAAATGTGAAGGTGGAGCAGCGAGCAAAAGCCTTTCACTTTACAGTCCTGCAGCACCATCTGAGCCCTTTGTGTGCTGGAACACTGCACCTACACTGCAGCCACTAACCTACACTGCACTTACACTACAGCCCACTGTCACTGACCAACACTGCACTTACACTGCAGCCCACTGTCACTAACCTACACTGCACTTACACTGCAGCCCACTGTCACTGACCAACACTGCACTTACACTGCAGCCCACTGTCACTAACCAACACTGCATCTAAACTTCAGCCCACTGTCACTAACCAACACAGCACCTACACTGCAGCCACTAACCTACACTACAGCCCACTGTCACTAACCAACACTGCATCTAAACTTCAGCCCACTGTCACTGACCAACACTGCACTTACACTGCAGCCCACTGTCACTGACCAACACTGCATCTAAACTTCAGCCCACTGTCACTAACCAACACAGCACCTACACTGCAGCCACTAACCTACACTACAGCCCACTGTCACTAACCAACACTGCATCTAAACTTCAGCCCACTGTCACTGACTAACACTGCATCTGAACTACAGCCCAATGTCACTAACCAACACTGCATCTAAACTACAGCCCACTGTCACTGACCAACACTGCATCTAAACTTCAGCCCACTGTCACTAACCTACACTGCATCTAAACTACAGCCCACTGTCACTAACCAACACTGCACCTAAACTACAGCCCACTGTCACTAACCAACACTGCATCTAAACTGCAGCCCACTGTCACTGACCAACACTGCACCTAAACTACAGCCCACTGTCACTAACCAACACTGCATCTAAACTTCAGCCCACTGTCACTAACCAACACAGCACCTACACTGCAGCCACTAACCTACACTACAGCCCACTGTCACTAACCAACACTGCATCTAAACTTCAGCCCACTGTCACTGACCAACACTGCACTTACACTGCAGCCCACTGTCACTGACCAACACTGCATCTAAACTTCAGCCCACTGTCACTGACTAACACTGCATCTGAACTACAGCCCAATGTCACTAACCAACACTGCATCTAAACTACAGCCCACTGTCACTGACCAACACTGCATCTAAACTTCAGCCCACTGTCACTAACCTACACTGCATCTAAACTACAGCCCACTGTCACTAACCAACACTGTACCTAAACTACAGCCCACTGTCACTAACCAACACTGCATCTAAACTGCAGCCCACTGTCACTGACCAACACTGCACCTAAACTACAGCCCACTGTCACTAACCAACACTGCATCTAAACTACAGCCCACTGTCACTAACCAACACAGCACCTACACTGCAGCCACTAACCTACACTACAGCCCACTGTCACTAACCAACACTGCATCTAAACTACAGCCCACTGTCGCTAACCAACACAGCACCTACACTGCAGCCACTAACCTACACTGCATCTAAACTTCAGCCCACTGTCACTAACCAACACTGCACCTACACTGCAGCCACTAACCTACACTGCACTTACACTACAGCCCACTGTCACTGACCAACACTGCACTTACACTGCAGCCCACTGTCACTAACCTACACTGCACTTACACTGCAGCCCACTGTCACTGACCAACACTGCACCTAAACTACAGCCCACTGTCACTAACCAACACTGCATCTAAACTACAGCCCACTGTCACTAACCAACACAGCACCTACACTGCAGCCACTAACCTACACTACAGCCCACTGTCACTAACCAACACTGCATCTAAACTACAGCCCACTGTCGCTAACCAACACAGCACCTACACTGCAGCCACTAACCTACACTGCATCTAAACTTCAGCCCACTGTCACTAACCAACACTGCACCTACACTGCAGCCACTAACCTACACTACAGCCCACTGTCACAAACCAACACTGCACCTACACTGCAGCCACTAACCAACACTGCAGCCCACTGTCACAAACCAACACTGCACCTACACTGCAGCCACTGACTAGCACCAAAGGATAAACGCTCTGCTCTAAGGCTGCCCAGCGTGAGCGTGTGGGGTGAGCGTGTGGGGTGAGCGTGTTGGGTGAGCGTGTAGGGTGAGCGTGTTGGGTGAGCGTGTGGGGTGCTCTGTAACACGCTCTTCACTCCGTGTTCCTGAAACAGGCAGGCAGCCCGCTGAGGCACGCAGCAGGGATGGCAGAGACGCGTGGGCGATGGGGGCGAGGTGTCTAGCCGCCACAGTCTGGCGACGTCGTGCCCGCGGCGGGCCGGTTCTGGGAGACGGTAGCCGCCGTTCCCGTCAGAACCGCGCGTGACCTCTCGGGCCCCACGCGCTCCTGCGCTCTGAGCGGGCCGGGCAGAGCCAGGCCGGGCTTCCCTGCTCGCAGGCAGGCAGGGGCGCAGACCGCTTAGGAGCGCACGTCACATTCACGTCACCACGGTTTCGCACGCCGGTCCAGTCCCTGATACACTCACAAAAAGGCTTGCGCTACTGTCTGTAGAAGGAGAAATAGCAACAAAAAAATAAGGCCCATTTTTATTGAACACTGTCATTGAGTACCCCACTTTGAAGCTAAACGCAGACAATTGTGGCTGTAAGCCATGAAAAGAACAGACTGGACCGATGGCTTCATTTGATAGTTCTCCTCTCCGCATTGCCCATTTCATATCAAGTAATGTTTTCTCCAGTGCTCAATACACACAAAAGCAGAAATGAATGCAGTAGTCTAGCAGTTAATGATATCTAAGCAGCTTCCACAAAGTTAGCATCACAGGCTAATTCATAATGGGAAACACCACTGGCCGATATTGTGGTCCTTCCTGGTGGAAAATTCATGTACAGTAGATCATAAATTTGTGTTATTTGTCTTGTGCCGACAAACCTTTAGAATAATTTGTACACACGGCTTAGTACTCATTACCATGGACGGAAAAAGGAGAAACTTCCTCCTGGAATATTTTCTGTAGGTCTGTGGTTTGTTGTGCGTGCACGCTTCCTGCCCAGCACCTGTTAGCCAGGGAACACCCACAGGCAACAGCATCGCTCAGCCCACTTAGCAATTAGCGTCATCAGATCCGAGCGCGGCGCAGGACGGAGACAAACAAGCAGCCCATGGGATAATTACCCGGAACACACAGAGCTGACACCGCACCGGTGGTTATTAGCTATCTATGGTAACATCACATGCCCCGCTTGTTAGTCGTTTCCCACCGAAACGCAACTCAACCGAATCAATCAAAGGCTTGGTTTAAAAAAAAGGGGGGTAATTTCTGTTCAAGGTTGAAAGAACGAGCAGCCTCTTTAAGGATGCAAGTTAAAGGTTAAACAAACAGGCAAACGTGCTCAGATCAGGCATCGGCCTCACAGTGAAGGTGTCAGGCCGTATTAGTGGAGTGACGGCGTCCCGTGCCCGAGCACACCCGTCTTACCTCCAGAGGAAGGGGTTGGCGTTTTGGGAGAGGGCCCGGGGGCTGCACCGACCCAGGACGGGGGCGGACACGGGCCCCTCGTGGCCCCCGGCCGACAGGAAGTGCTGGGGACCGGGGGAGGAGGAGGTGGGAGACAGCAGCTGCTGGAGGAGGCTGTTGCCATGGCAGCGGTACTGCGCGGCCGGCCAGATCCTGCGCGGGAGTGGCGGGAGGGAAAGCGGTAGAGAGGGCGTGAGCGAGGGCTGCTGTCAGAGCCTGGACGCCACACGAGCCAGGAGAGCAGCGGGAGCAGCAGGGTCTGGAAGAGCAGCCAGAGAGCAAGCAGCTCCACCTCTGCATGCAACGCTAAACACTCCCTGGAGCTCACAGAAGAGACAAAGCACTGAACTACTGTCCATCAACATGACAAGCACACACCATGAGGGATAGCCCCCCTGCTCCCCACCCAGCAAACCTGGCCTCTGACCCTTGACCCCCGACCTCCCTGTGCTTGGGTCTCTTTCTCAGTGTCAGTGGTACAGACAGGACACTTACGGGGGTGGGGGAGGTGAGGGGATGGGATTGTCATTCCTGGGCTGCACACACACATACAGTAATACGGCCTCATGACCACATGCAGACACCGGCATAGAGGGGGCACGATCTGCACCATGTGACAGCAGCACAGAGCATGTGACTGCAGCACAGAGCAGCACAGAGCATGTGACTGCAGCACAGAGCATGTGATTACAGCACAGAGCAGCACAGAGCATGTGACTGCAGCACAGAGCATGTGACTACAACACAGAGCAGCACAGAGCATGTGACTCCAGCACAGAGCATGTGACTGCAGCACAGAGCAGCACAGAGCATGCGACTAAAGCACAGAGCAGCACAGAGCATGTGACTCCAGCACAGAGCAGCACAGAGCATGTGACTCCAGCACAGAGCATGTGATTACAGCACAGAGCAGCACAGAGCATGTGACTACAACACAGAGCAGCACAGAGCATGTGACTACAACACAGAGCAGCACAGAGCATATGACTAAAGCACAGAGCAGCACAGAGCATGTGAATAAAGCATAGAGCAGCACAGAGCATGTGACTCCAGCACAGAGCAGCACAGAGCTCCTCTCAGCAGCGTCTCTGTGTCGCTCTCCCCCGGTTCAGCTGCGGCTCAGCAGCTCTGTCAGAGACAGAGAGAGCGGAAGCCCGGGGTGCCCGCGGTGCCTCACAGCCCTGCCTCACCCCTGCAGCGAGCAGAGCCCCGCGCGCATCCCCACACCGATCCCCAGCACCGCGCCGGCAATCAGAGCCGTAATGGCAGCCGTCTCGCTCCAGTACCGGCCCCCGCAGAGAGCGCGGCGCCCGGAGGCAGCTGCCGTTCTCCACAGCTGAATAATTCACATGTGCGCGACGCATCCCAGAGAACCTCATCTGAGGGAACTACATTCGCCTTTGATTATCTCCGGTGTCTCTCCGTTCGGCTGCACTAACGTCTGTCATACAGGGCCTCTCCATCACCGCTGTGCTGACAGGCTCCAGAGCCATAAACCTGCAGCTGCCAGCGCATGACTGCATTTATTTAACCCTTTAAGGAGAAATGTCACAAATACGCGATCAGAATGTTCTCAACTGAACATTCTAATGGTGATGTCACAATCACTACTGGTAAGCGAAAGCAATGGAGTTCTAGAACACTGACTTAGGACAAAACCAGTGCGGCTGGCCTTCAGCATGTTACAGCGTGGAGCACATTGCTCTTATAATGTGGGGGGGCACACTGCCCCGACAGGAAGTCTGGATGTAGCGTGCGTGGGCGGGTCTTCAGGCAGGTGTGTCCCGACACACAGGTAGACACGCCTCCTCCAGGGGGCGCGCTATCAGGCTGAGTGCCTCTACGCACCGATGGCGGGCGATCTGAGCTGCTCTTTACCAGGGAGAGGGGCGGGAGGAGAGGGGTGGGAGGAGCGGGTGACTAACTGCACCCAGACCCAGCTCCTGTTCCGTCAGCGTGTGGAAGATCAGGGCTCTCTGCTCGGGGGAGGAAACCGTTCTGCTTCGGGTCAGAAAACTTGACGCGAAACAAAAGCTCTTCCAGTTCCACTGGAAATACGTGCACCAGCATAGCACTGCATTTCTGAATGAAAAGCTGCTCTTCCCATTAGCATTAAAAGTTTCCTACCCAGGTAGACCACAGTGCACAGAGGAGTCAGTTCACATCGTACAGCCCTGTATTAAACACTATGGACCCAGAATATATACAGGGTACAGCCTTGTGTGTTAGCATTAAACACCACTGATCCAGTCAGTCCACAGCACACTGCTCCGTGCGTTAGCATTAAACACTACTGATCCAGTCTGTCCAGTGTACAGCTCTGTGCGTTAGCATTAAACACCACTGATCCAGTCTGTCCAGTGTACAGCTCTGTGCGTTAGCATTAAACACTACTGATTCACACAGCTCACAGCATTACTGATCCACAGCACACTGCTCTGTGCGTTAGCATTAAACACTACTGATACACTCAGTCCACAGCACACTGCTCTGTGCGTTAGCATTAAACACTACTGATACACTCAGTCCACAGCACACTGCTCTGTGCGTTAGCATTAAACACTACTGATACACTCAGTCCACAGCACACTGCTCTGTGCGTTAGCATTAAACACTACTGATACACTCAGTCCACAGCACACTGCTCTGTGCGTTAGCATTAAACACTACTGATACACTCAGTCCACAGCACACTGCTCTGTGCGTTAGCATTAAACACTACTGATGCACTCAGTCCACAGCACACTGCTCTGTGCGTTAGCATTAAACACTACTGATGCACTCAGTCCACAGCACACTGCTCTGTGCGTTAGCATTAAACACTACTGATGCACTCAGTCCACAGCACACTGCTCTGTGCGTTAGCATTAAACACTACTGATGCACTCAGTCCACAGCACACTGCTCTGTGCGTTAGCATTAAGTGCTTCTTGCCCAGCTAGCCCACAGTGAAGCGCGCTGGGTGTTATCCAGGCTCAGAGACAGGGCTCTCAGATGAAAGAGGAGGCAGGGAGGGTGAGGGAGCGGGGTCAGCCCACACGAATCCCTCCGCTCTTTATTTCCATTGGGGAGACACTCAGCGTTTCCACAGCGTGTAAGCTGAGCCCCTGCCTGCCTCCGTCAATCAACCGGAACTCTCTGACCCCCCCCCACCGCCGCCCCAACCCCCAGATCTCTCTGGATAACAATACTGCCCCTCGGGCCGACCCCCCGGGCCTCACTGCCGCCGGGGGGCCTGGGCTACAGTCCGTGTAAGTGAGCCCGGGGTTAGCGTCCGATGCTAATGGCGCGCGAGCGAGTTAGCGTCCGATGCTAACGGCGCGTGAGCGTCGAGCGGGTTAGCATCCGATGCTAACGGCGCGTGAGCGTCGAGTGGGTTAGCGTCCCATGCTAACGGCGCGCGAGCGTCGAGCGGGTTAGCGTCCCATGCTAACGGCGCGCGAGCGTCGAGCGGGTTAGCGTCCCATGCTAACGGCGCGCGAGCGTCGAGCGGGTTAGCGTCCCATGCTAACGGCGCGCGAGCGTCGGGTTAGCGGGTCTTACTGGATGCGCAGACAGGGGGCTCCGGCCCGCTCCTTCCTCTTCTTCATGTCTTTGGCGGGGGGGTGAGGGGGGCGAGGCGAGCTCAATGCCGCCGCCGCGGGGCCATGTCAGGCTCGCCAACCCCCGCTTCGGCAGATCAGCCGGAGATCAGCTACCGCACAGGGAGACAGGCTAGCAACGGCTAACGAAACGCACGGAAACAAAGGAGCGGCGGCGTTGCTGACCCGCTGAAGCGCTGTTCTCTCGCTGCAGTGAGCCCTGAGCGTCCGCGGGCAGAGCTGTGCTAGCGCTAGCGCTAGCTCGGCAGCGAGAACGCGGCGGTGTATTCCTTACATTGCGGATCGTGTGACTGTGGGCATGACCTGCAGCATGAGCATGCGTGTGTGTTTACAGGGGCCAAACACAACAGTCCCAATATACCGCACTTACTCCCACTGAACTTCAGCAGCACGACACTCCGCAGCTACACTTACAAACTCAGAATGCCAAGCGCTCATAAGAGCGATTTAACAATAATGCAACACACATGCACAGTAAACCCTGAGGCTTAGAGGACCTCCGACAGAACACCAGTAACATAGAACACTGTAAAATCCGCTCAAAGACTGTCCACCAGAAAAGACAAAGCAAACAAAGCAGACCTGCTAGTATGACAAATTCCTGTAAAAAAATCTTCAGAGGCAGCCGATACGTCAGGCAGCTAAACTAAGTCTCAGCTTGGGATCAGCACAAACTCCATGATCAGTGCCCGTGAGCAGACAGTTCCAGGAGCCGGAGAACCCCTAAGTGACACAGCAAATGCTGAGCCCACAAGGTGTGGACAGGAACGGCCAAGTCATCCCCCCCCCCACCCCCGCAGATCCTGTGTCAGAAACCTGGGGGAGCGAGGAGCAGCTGGTGGTCAGGTCTCACCGCTCACAGCCCTCCACACTCAGCCTGAGCTGCTTGTTTATCTTCCTGTAGAAGACAGCCAATCCCGGCAGGCCAAACAGGCCGGAGAGCCCCGCCCACTCTGACACCACCGTCTCTGGAGAGTGCGCCAATCAAAATGCTGCTAACCGTGAGAGGGCCGGCGTCCGGCTCCGGGACAGGGCCCGGTCCTTTTATAGAGCCCTGGAGAGGTGCGAGGGAGGCCGTGGTCTGTACCACACCGGACCTCAGTGTGCGGGGCTCAGTGTGCGGGAGGCACAGGGCATTCTCCTGGTATCACAAAACCTCCGGGGAGGTGCAGCTGTCACCCTCCCCCTCCCCCACACCTCCCCCTCCACCCCAGCTCTCCCCAGGCCGGGCAGTTCCTGTTCCAGGAATCCGAGGGACACCGAGGTACCCCCCCCCCCCACCGCTCTTCCCAGCAACCTGTCGGCTAAATCTGGCCGCTGCGCTTCACAACAGCAAAGAGACAATAGCCGGGATCATTCGAAGAGCATTCGGTTACAGCAAAGGCCAGCGTAGCATCCGCAGCTAATCGCCCTGATTAGGGCACTGATGCAGCCACAGGGCATGATAATGCAATTAGGGGTGCTATACGTGACAGGGAGACTGGGGACCGCGGGACTGAGCCCTGAATTTAACTTTCAGTTATTTGTCCACTTTTCATCGCCGTTGAAACATTCCTACAAACTTTCTTAATTAGGCTTCCGCACAAAAACTGCCGGCAGGATAAAACTGGGACTCCAACGGCAATCACAGAAATTCACAAAGTACCCCTTAGAGCCAACAATTCCCCCAGCCCTCCAAAAAAAAAAAAAAAACTCTCCGGAGTAATACATACCCAAAGGCCAAGCAGTAAACATCGCTGTCTTACAGCAGAAATTATTCATGAGAACGAAAAAAAATTTTAACAACCAGGCCCCCTTCAAAGGCGGTGGAAAAGTTGAGACAGTAGACGTTGTTTTTGAGGTCAGCCCCGACGCTTGTAACCAAGTGAAAACTAGGACACCCTTTCACTGCCGAACCGCCTGCACAAACACTCAGTTTCCACGCGATGCGCTTCTCCTCTGCGCTGTGGTGACGGAGTGAAGCGGAAAAGGGCTTTTATTCCAGCACTCACCTTCATGATGACCTCTGAACCCCTGACCCCTGACCCCGCAGCTTGTAATGTGTTGCAAAAGCTATTCTAGGCAGTGGCAACAGGGAGAGCCCACTTCACAGCTGCAGTGAAGACCTGCTCTTCTCTGGTTTTGCAGTGGGCACGACAAAGAGCCAGCTCATTCTGGACAGGAATAACAGCCGTCAGCTACCCGACAGAACAAGCCATGTTTCACTCTAACGCTGGGAGGAAGACGTCAGATCCAGGCCCTGTTCATATCAAACACAGACTTATTCTATCAGCTCATCTCCTTCCCAGGGAAGTGCAGACACATGGGGCAACTGGTTTCACACAGGGCCACTGAGAGTGCTACCACAGGCCCCAGGGACACACAGGGCGGCTGGCTTCATACAGGAGCTCAGACAGGGCCGCTGACAGGGCCGCTGACAGGGCCTCAGACAAGCCCCCCCCGGACCTTGCCCCCGGCCACCAAACAGAACTTCCGCCACAGATCCCTACCGTTCGCCGCCACATCGGAGGCCCACAATGCACTGCAAAACAACGCCCCGTACGCTCTGGAGCGATTAAGGATCTGACACGCGAGCGTGACTCTCTCTCTCACACACAGGCCCCCATCTCGCACGCCCCGAGAGCGAGGGACGGCGGAGGAAGGAAGTCCCGGGTGAAGAAATCTCGCAGCGAAAGGTTACGCAACTAACAGGGACCACATGTCCTCACAGGCAGAGGCTCCACGAGAACAGGCTGCTGAACGCATGAACCTTCAGAGAGGAGACCAGCATGCCTGAATACATCCCACAGGATCAATGCGCTCACATACTCAGCAGAGTTACAGCCATTTCACCTGGCCTCCTTTCAGCACTGGGGGGAAAAGGTCATCTCTGTCACCCAGTAAGCGCGTTCTCATTGGCTACCCACAGACAATAAAAGGGTACTGTCACCCAGTAAGCACGTTCTCATTGGTTACCCACAGACAATAAAAGGGTACTTACAAACTGCCTCTTCTCGGAAGGCTCAGCTCCTTCTGAAAGAGAAATGGAAAAAAAAAAACTACGTTAGTGCTTTCTCATCGTTCAACACTGTGAAGAAACCGTTCCATTTTTTTAAAAATATCTATCTTAAGAAGCCACAGAACATGAAACGATAAGGTTTCCCACATAAAACAAATATTAATGCCAACCAGTCAGTGTGTAAATGAACCCAACAGTGGTTTTTGTGGTTTCTGTCGTTGGCGTGTGTTGTAATACAGTACATCTGAATGTTATAATGAATAAAAAACACTAGGTGGCACTGTAAGACTACCAGAAACAAACAGGTTTGCGACACGGAAAACAGTGAGTGGTTTTTCCAGAAGTGGAATGAACCCTGAAATATAACAATTACGAAACAATTGTGCATCTAAATGCACTGGCTAAGTGTAACGGTTCCCGAGTTAATGGTCATACCTTCAAAGATGACAAAACGCATGTCTATGCCATTCAGACCCCATTTTACATCTCCCAGAGGGATAAAGCAACTGAACCTGTCTGAGTCAGCAATAACCAGCTACAAAGCAGTACGGTTCAGTTTAAAAACATTAATCCCCATTAAAACAAGTAGGGCCCAATACAGTGGGAAACGCGTCCCCTCAGATTAAAAATAAACAGCAACACTGCTGCATGCCACAGCCACTTAAAGATATGTTCATGTTGACCGTGTCCACTAGATGGCAGTAGAGGACTATTCCAATTCCAGGACAGGAAACAAACACAAAAACACAGCATTTCTTAGTGCCAGTTACACGTTTCTGCAGCAGTAGGAGTCTGAATATTTTCTGTACTATGAACATGAGACAGGACTGGATTCAAACCAGCATCTCCACGCTGCAGCCCCGGTGAAGCGGTTGGGCCACATCGCTGCCGTCCCCTCTTCAACAAAGCCATATGGCCTCATGCAATATTAACCAATAACATTTTCTCAGTCTTCTGTCGGTTTTGGCAGTGGGAGGGGTGGGGGGGGCGGGTTTTGGAGAGGTCCGGAGGGTCTTGGACCGCGACTGGGAGAGGCGGCCTCCCGGACTTCAGCCTACGGGGGTCAGCGGTGGCCTCAGTGGACTTTTTTACGACTTTTCGCTCACAATTTTAATGGGAGGATCGCCTGCACCCCCCACCCCCCACTCGCACACAGCCACCTGACCGGCTCCTCTATTTCCTGCGGTGCTGTTGATCTCGCTCACACGACCGCACAGAGCAAACGAAAGGAAGCTTCGCGCGGAGGCCGAGGCGCGGGTCACCCGCCGCTTTGTCTGTTCAAATATTTACGGGAGGCGAGCGGGTGCACCCCGAGGGGGCCCCGCGGGCGCGACCCACCGGGTGAGCCGCGCCCGCGACATGGCTGCAGCACGTCCAAAGGTTCAGCGGAACCGTCCCCGTCACAGTCACCAGCAAACAAGCGGCACCCCGTCAACAAACAACGAATCAAAGAGCCCCAATCAGCAGTGAGAGCCGCTAGCGTCAGTTAGAGCCCGCCCCCCCCCAGGGCCCCTCCCCTCTCTTCCATTACACCGGCCAATTGCTGCTCCTGCCCGCAAGGCCCAGCTTTCGTAATGTGCCCCGTCCCGCGAAAATCGCCAACGTGGCGTGACCACCGCCCCCTCGGTCTGAGTTACCTAACTCTCTCTCTGACTGTCTCTCTCTCCTACCCAGTCTCTCCTGCCTCTAAGCATGACTATGTGATCAGGGAATGAAACTGCAGGGATGTAAGGCTGGGTTTCCAAACCCAGTAAGAAATGGTGCGATGGAAGGGGAAAAACCCTGACCTTTTCCAAAAAAATATTTTTCAACCCAAAGCCAATTCCCTGCACTTTCATTGTAGCTGATCACATTTCATTCAGTGTCCCTTTCCAAAAAAAGCAACCAAGGTACAATACAGAGTGCAACAGCGGGGACCAAAAATATTTGGTTAAGACAGCACGGAGAGATAACAAGCTCTTCTGCAGATCTGCACTGGCTGGTCCACAGGCCGGCGTGTCTGGTGTGAAGGGGGAGTGTGTGAAGAGCGGCAGCTGGTGCTCTCGACCGAGCTCCCCGTGTTCTCTCCGCCACTCGAGGGGGGGAATCTGTCCTTCACCTCTGGCTCGCCTGTGGGGGACACGGAGGCACCCTGGAGCGCCTCTGCTTCCTACCGGCACAGTCCCGTTCCAGGCCGGATCGTGCGATAACGACCCTGGAGCCTGCCGGACCTGCTGATCAGGTTTTCCACACTTATCAGTGTCGCAGTGTGGCACACCGTGGCACACTGCCCATTTTTACATGGCGTGTTGTTTTACATGGCGGGTTGTTCACTTTTTGCTACATTTTAATCATTCAATCAAGCTTTGTGTTGATCATTTTTTGTTAGATTTTAATAATTCATTAAGCCCTTATACCAGGTTTTTTTTTTAATCACTGTACTGTTATTTAACCTAACCACAGCTACAACATGATACAGAATCTCAGTAACAATGTTATCATCATCACGGGTTATTGTTAAGTGCACACCATTCCTTCCAGCCCTGGTAATAATCTAGTTTCCACACCGCATGCTTGACTATGTGAGTGTTGGTGTACGAGCTGGCTGAGCTGAAATTCTGGAGACCCACGCTCACCCACTGCCTGCTACTGAGCATGCTCCAGCTGTGACCCAATCTGCAAGGACAGCTCAGAGAGGGCTGCATTCTGAGCATGTACGCACTGCGACTGCTGCTGCATTCAGCCAGTCACTGCTCCTGATCCATACTACTGCTGCTCCATACTGCACATAACACTGCCTGCCCTACTGCTGCTGCTCCATACTGCTACAGAACCACTGCTCCTGCTCCATACTGCTGCTGCTCCATACTGCTACAGAACCACTGCTCCTGCTCCATACTGCTGCTGCTCCATACTGCCACTGAACCACAGCCGCTGATCCATACTGCCACAGAACCACTGCCACTGTTCCATACTGCCACATAACCACTGCTCCTGCTCCATACTGCTGCTGCTCCATACTGCTACAGAACCACTGCTGCTGCTCCATACTGCTACAGAACCACTGCTCCTGCTCCATACTGCTGCTGCTCCATACTGCTACAGAACCACTGCTGCTGCTCCATAGCCTGCTCACTGCCACGAACAAGCCTGACTCTGCCACGAACCACTGCCACTCCAGCCATAACACTGTCCAGTGGTACAGACATCTTACACCGACAGTGCATCTTGTTACCACTCAGACAGTTTAAATGTGCACACAATCAAGCAATTTTTTTGCAAATAAATAAATGAAAAATGTGAACCAACCAACTGACACAAATAGATGTGGTAGCATAGTATCAGTGGCCGAGCAGCTGACAGGAGCCCAGGGGGACAGGACGGGCACGGCCCCGCCCACACAGGCCCCGCCCACACAAGCCCCGCAATCTGAACGCTTCATCTACGCTCCGCCAAAAAGACAGCGCATTAAGCACAGCTACCCTGGGACAGGCAGCATCTGCCTAACCCCCTCCGGGGGGGGGTGGGGGTTGTGCGTCTGCTCCCCGCCGCCGCCCCCCCCGCCCCTCCCCCCCGGGGAGCTGGAGGCCGTCCCGAAGCAGACCGCGCCGAAGTCAGACGGAGGGCACGCCAATGAAATTAGCCGGAGAGTGACAGTTTGGACGAGCGCGCGCTGGACGGAAAGCAATCTCTCCGATGGGGAAGGCGTCGATACGCCCTGAGTGCGTGCGGCGTGACAGGGTGATGTGATTAGGGTGATGGGCGTAGCGGGACGGGCCCGGACCGAGCGCCGCTCAAATCCAGTCAGGAGCCATTTAAAAGGAAGATCATCTGGAGAACATGAGTGCTCAAGGCAGGCAGACGCACCCCCCCACCCCAAACCCCCACCCCCCCACCGTCAAACACTGACAGGCGCGCTCACCCCCCGCCCTGCTGTGAAGAGACAGCGCCTCATCCTCTTAAAATGCATGAATTCACGCACAGCCAGCTGAGCGTACAACTATTAGTCACACTTTTTTTCAATACTGCAATAATCACCCCCTTCTTCTACCAGAGTCTCCTCCCAATGGATTACTGCTTCCCCACTCTGTACAGATGGGGTCTCTCCTCTCCTGTACGAGAGTGCAGATCTCTCCTCTCCAGTATGAGAGTGCTGGTCTCTCCTCTCCAGTATGAGAGTGCTGGTCTCTCCTCTCCAGTATGAGAGTGCTGGTCTCTCCTCTCCTGTACAAGAGCGCAGGTCTCTCCTCTCCTGTATGAGAGTGCTGGTCTCTACTCTCCAGTATGAGAGTGCTGGTCTCTCCTCTCCTGTACGAGAGCGCAGGTCTCTCCTCTCCTGTATGAGAGTGCAGGTCTCTACCTCTCGTAGAGAGTGCAGGTCTCTCCTCTCCTGTATGAGAGTGCGGTCTCTCCTCTCCTATATGAGTGTGCTGGTCTCTCCTCTCCTGTACAGGAGTGTGGGTCTCTCCTCTCTATATGAGTGTGCTGGTCTCTCCTCTCCTGTATGAGAGTGCAGGTCTCTTCTCTCCTGTACAAGAGTGCAGGTCTCGCTTCCAGTATGAGAGTGCAGGTCTCTCCTCTCCTGTACGAGGTGCAGGTCTCTCCTCTCCTGTATGAGAGTGCAGGTCTCTCCTCTCCTGTACAGGAGTGTGGGTCTCTCCTCTCCTGTACGAGAGTGCAGGTCTCTCTCTCCTGTACGAGAGTGCAGGTCTCTCCTCTCCTGTACGAGAGTGCAGGTCTCTCCTCTCCTGTACGAGAGTGCAGGTCTCTCCTCTCCTGTACGAGAGTGCAGGTCTCTCCTCTCCTGTACGAGAGTGCAGGTCTCTCCTCTCCTGTACGAGAGTGCAGGTCTCTCCTCTCCTGTACGAGAGTGCAGGTCTCTCCTCTCCTGTACGAGAGTGCAGGTCTCTCCTCTCCTGTACGAGAGTGCAGGTCTCTCCTCTCCTGTATGAGAGTGCAGGTCTCTCCTCTCCTGTATGAGAGTGCAGGTCTCTCCTCTCCTGTATGAGAGTGCAGGTCTCTCCTCTCCTGTATGAGAGTGCTGGTCTCTCCTCTCCTGTATGAGAGTGTGGGTCTCTCCTCTCCTGTATGAGAGTGCAGGTCTCTCCTCTCCTGTACAGGAGTGCAGGTCTCTCCTCTCCTGTATGAGAGTGCCGGGTCTCTGTGGTTCTGGACCTGGATGTGGACCACATGGTAACCACGGCAGCAGTGTGCGGTCACAGGGTAATGAGCGCGTGTGGTTGGCAGGGTAGAGGGAGGCCGGCGGGGGGGCGACAGCAGGCAGGAAGAGCCTCCATCGCCCGGCCTCACAGTGACTGGCAGGCCCACTGAATTAGAAACTGCAGATGACACTAACTTAATCCTGTCCGTCAGGAGGCAGGGGATTTCAGAGCTAAATATGCTAATTTCCCTGAGAGCAAACAGGCTGACAGCACATACTTGTATCTGCCAGACAAATGCCCTCTTTCCTTTCCACACACACACACACACACACACACACACACACACACACACACACACACACACACTTGCTCTCCAACACTATTCGCTTCACCGAGAAAGAGGCCTTAGGTTTAAAATATGTTAAATAATTTGTAGACAAGTGAATTGCTTTTTTCTTCCAGAACAATATCACAATTACAAGCTGCAACCCAGATTGAGCATGCGATTAACACAAGACACAATAAAAAATACAGTATTAATTGTAGTCACAGCCTTAATGTTCATTAGGCTAAGTGTTACTGGGCATATCAATGAGATAGCCTAATCAAAAGAGATGCAACAGACATTCTCATACAGAGAGAGACTCAATAATATTATGTGGTGCAGAAGGCTGAGTAACTCTCAGGCTCAATTTACACTGATGCAGGGTAAATTATCCCATAATGCATTCTGCTATGGAAACCGGGCTGATCTGAATATTGAACTGTTTGGAGAGTTGGAAACTGATGACTCAACAAAGGCTCATCACGTTTACCAACCACTCCTGGCTCCTCTCTTAGTGCACGTGTTAAAGGGTCACTTCTGCATTCAGCCCACGGGAGGGAAACGGCCAAAGCTAACGATCCAAAGTGCCCGAATCTTTCACTCTCAGATTAAAGAGAGACACGGTGTAATCCCAGCACATCCGACCGGCTGGGGGATAACGCACCAATTACAGGAGACCGGGGGATAACGCACCAATTACAGGAGACCGGGGGATAACGCACCAATTACAGGAGACCCGAAGGAGCCCGGACTCCTGGCAGCCCGGCGCAGCTCTGGAGAGAAGACGCTGTGTGCACACCTAGCGTATGCTGAACACAGGCCCAGACAGCACAGCTCCACACCCGCAGCACAGGCCCAGACAGCACAGCTCCACACCCGCAGCACAGGGCCAGGGCCCTCTGAGTCAGACACTGCAGCAAACCAGCTCGCAACTGCAGGGACGGGCTGAACATACAGCTGTGTGTGGTAGAGATGTGTGTGGTAGAGCAGTGTGTGGTAGAGATGTGTGGGGTACAGCTGTGTTTGGTAGAGTTGTGCATTGAGCTGTGTGTGGTAGAGCTGTGTGTGCCAGAGATGTGTGTGGTAGAGGTTTGCATTGAGCTGTGTGTGGTAGAGCTGTGTGTGGTAGAGATGCGTGTGGTAGAACTGTGTGAGGTAGTGATGTGAAGCAGGGGATGAGGGACGTTTTAAGCTATTACGGAACAGTCAGTCCATTACATTCTATTATCAGACAGGCTGCGGCAGAGAACAATAATCTCTAAATGGAATCCACCCGTCCATCACTGTCCTAAGCCCCGCCTCCTGAGGCAGAAGCACAGCTGTGGTCTCTGAGCGGGCACCAGCATGCCCGCTACTGGCAGAGCCCCCCCACGCAACCCACCTGCCCCGCGGGGGCCAGCGAAAGCACTTACGAAGCAGGGGCTCACCACGAGCGGCGAAAACCATTACGAGCCGCCCTGCCCCCCCCCGCCCCCCCTCAGCAAACACATTTAAGGCAATAAAAAGCCATTAACGGCGAAGCGGGGCGGCCGCAGAGCGGAGCGCTTTTAATCAGAGCCGCAAGCAGCGGAGCGCAAGGTGGGGGGCGCGGCGGGGCGGGGCGGGGCTGCTCCTGATTAACTGGCCGCACACTTAAAATAGAACATCAGGACGAGGAAGCAAGGGGGACATTAATTACCACTGCTCCTCCTGAATGCGCTCAGCCCCCCCCCCCCCCCCAAAAAAGAGAGGAAGCCTCCTCAACCGGGCAGGACCGAGCGTTTGGATCACTCAGCCGGCACGAGGCGAGTTTAGGCTGGGACCAACACTCATTTGGGAGGAATCCCCCACCCCCCATTAAGGGCGCCTGCTAAATCACAAAAGGGATCCTGTTCACTGCTCTCTGCTAAAGAGGAGGCCGGGGCCACACGTGTCTAACAGCTTCCGTTATGATTTTGTGTCTGTCGCTCTGTTGAGTGTGTGTCCCCCCCCATTAGGAGAGGCTCATGTGTAACGTGTGTTTGATCTGAACTCGTTTGGTCACTTAGGGCAGGTGAATATTTCATGTTTGTTTTTCTGACCTTCTGCTATCGTAACATCTGCGGCTGACTGGTTGCCTGGAGGCTGTTGGATGTGTGTGTTTGAGCACACGGCTGTGTGTGTGTTTGAGCACACGGCTGTGTGTGTGTTTGAGCATACAGCTCGGTGTGTGTTTGAGCACACAGCTCTGTGTGTGTGTGTTTGAGCACACGGCTGTGTGTGTGTTTGAGCACACGGCTGTGTGTGTGTTTGAGCACACAGCTCGGTGAGCTGGGGCGGGTGTCAAACAGAGGGCACGGGGCAGTGGTCTGGAGCAGGATGTGAAACAGGGTGCAGGAAGTGAAAAACAAGAGTTAGGGTGTGAAACATAGGGGCTAGGGGGCAAGGTTAGGGTGTGAAACATTAGGGCTAGGGTACAGGGTTAGGATGTAAAACATAGGGACTAGGGGGCAGGGTTAGGGTAAAACATAGGGACTAGGGGGCAGGGTTAGGGTAAAACATAGGGACTAGGGGGCAGGGTTAGGGTAAAACAAATGGGTTAAAGTGTGAAACATACGGGCTAGGGGGCAGGGTTAGGGTGTGAAACATAGGGGTTATGGTGTAGGGTTTGGGGTAGCAGTGAGACTGCTGGAGAGGGGCCTGCTTAGCGTTAGCCTAAGAGACCCCTGCCTGTGAGAGCGCTCTGTCCCAGCCCCAGCCTCAGCCACGCTCCTGCGGTCTCAGTACTAATCCCATCAGCCCGAGCGTCACCCTAGACAACAGCGGCCCGTAACTACACAAACACGGGACAGTGTTTTAGGGGACGCCGTGTCTCCAGCCGGCCCTCACATTCATACGGAATGATCTGTTTTCAAACAGGCCCTGGGGTCCTGTTGCTGAAAGGGAGCTCGTCACGCACCACAGTCTGAATTTAACAGCTCCCAGAACGCTCAGAGAGCGTGTGAGAGACACTGACCTGGGACACACACATTCCTGTGTTTGCGCACATGTTTTCTGGCTCATTTGAGTGCAAGTTTGATCTACATGTTTGTGTGTGTGTATATGTTTTATATGTATATGCTTGTATGTGTGTGTGTGTGTGTTTGTATGTGTATGTATGTGTGTTTGTGAGTGTGTGTGTGTGTGTGTGTGTGTATGTTTTATATGTATGTGTTTGTATGTGTGCGTGTGTGTTTGTATGTGTGTGTATGTGTTTGTATGTGTGTTTGTGAGTGTGTGTGTGTATGTGTGTTTGTGAGTGTGTGTGTGTGTGTGTATGTATGTGTGTTTGTGCGTGTGTGTAAGTGTGTGTGTGTCTGTGTGTATGCGTGTGTGTGTGTCAGTGGCTCAGCATCCTGAGGCCAGGTCAAGCTGGCTTCCTGTTGTGGTCAGTGGCCACACAGCAGGGCACACACAGTACAGTACAGACAGGACCACACTGTGCCTGCAGAACACAGACAGAACAGCCCAACACCAGAGCTGAGAGCCGACAGGATCTCTCCTGTTACACAACGGAGGTTCTCACTGTTCCCTCCGCGCTGTCCGTGAACCATGCGTTCTAGCACTGCTCCGTGATGTCACCATGCGGCTCATCAGGACACGCCCCCCGTTCCCGGGGGAACAGTAAATCCCCAGTCATTTACCCAGCTGGCTGGAGTACTGCCCGTGTGCAGTCTGAATGTGCACAAGCCAAAATCACATAACGACTACAGACGCAGTCCAGACAGACCTGCATAATCTGCATCATCGCATGCTTAATTGGGGGGGAGGAACATTCAGACCAATTACAGAGATCAGGTCTCTCAGTACGCACGCACGCAAGAATGCCAGGCCACAGGCACGAGGTCAAATCGTACGTGCACTGAATGCGGCTGGAGTCGGTCAGTAGGGCAGGCATCAGCGCCACTGAACACAGCTCCAGAACAGTCCGGCGATACTGGCCAGCGAGGAAAAGACACGGAACGGAAACAGAAGCAGGTGAGTAACGCGAGCTACAAAACCTCAGCTTCGTAAAGGTATCAGATCCACGAGGCCTGGAGAATCTGCAGTAATGAAAACTCAGCTGGAGCCCCTTTTAGCATGTAATACTGCACAGTGTGGATCAAGCAGCTGTTAGCTAGCTACCTTTAGCATGTAATACTGCACAGTGTGGATCACGCAGCCGTTAGCTAGCTACCTTTAGCATTTAATACTGCACAGTGTGGACCACGCAGCCGTTAGCTACGCTACCTTTAGCATGTAAAACTGCACAGTGTGGACCACGCAGCCGTTAGCTAGCTACCTTTAGCATTTAATACTGCACAGTGTGGATCACGCAGCCGTTAGCTAGCTACCTTTAGCATGTAAAACTGCAGTGTGGATCACGCAGCCGTTAGCTAGCTACCTTTAGCATTTAATACTGCAGTGTGGATCACGCAGCCGTTAGCTACGCTACATTTAGCATGTAAAACTGCACAGTGTGGATCACGCAGCCGTTAGCTACGCTACCTTTAGCATTTAATACTGCAGTGTGGATCACGCAGCCGTTAGCTAGCTACCTTTAGCATGTAATACTGCACAGTGTGGATCACGCAGCCGTTAGCTAGCTACCTTTAGCATGTAATACTGCACAGTGTGGATCACGCAGCCGCTAGCTAGCTACCTTTAGCATGTACTACTGCACAGTGTGGATCACGCAGCCGCTAGCTAGCTACCTTTAGCATGTAAAACTGCAGTGTGGATCACGCAGCCGTTAGCTAGCTACCTTTAGCATTTAATACTGCAGTGTGGATCACGCAGCCGTTAGCTACGCTACATTTAGCATGTAAAACTGCACAGTGTGGATCACGCAGCCGTTAGCTACGCTACCTTTAGCATTTAATACTGCAGTGTGGATCACGCAGCCGTTAGCTAGCTACCTTTAGCATGTAATACTGCACAGTGTGGATCACGCAGCCGCTAGCTAGCTACCTTTAGCATGTAATACTGCACAGTGTGGATCACGCAGCCGCTAGCTAGCTACCTTTAGCATGTAAAACTGCACAGTGTGGATCACGCAGCCGCTAGCTAGCTACCTTTAGCATGTAATACTGCACAGTGTGGATCACGCAGCCGCTAGCTAGCTACCTTTAGCATGTAATACTGCACAGTGTGGATCACGCAGCCGCTAGCTAGCTACCTTTAGCATGTACTACTGCACAGTGTGGATCACGCAGCCGCTAGCTAGCTACCTTTAGCATGTAAAACTGCACAGTGTGGATCACGCAGCCGCTAGCTAGCTACCTTTAGCATGTAAAACTGCACAGTGTGGATCACGCATCCGTTAGCTAGCTACCTTTAGCATGTACTACTGCACAGTGTGGATCACGCAGCCGCTAGCTAGCTACCTTTAGCATGTAAAACTGCACAGTGTGGATCACGCAGCCGTTAGCTAGCTACCTTTAGCATGTAATACTGCACAGTGTGGATCACTGCAGACGCGCTAGCTAGCTACCTTAGCATGTACTACTGCACAGTGTGGATCACGCAGCCGCTAGCTAGCTACCTTTAGCATGTAAAACTGCACAGTGTGGATCACGCAGCCGCTAGCTAGCTACCTTTAGCATGTAAAACTGCACAGTGTGGATCACGCAGCCGTTAGCTAGCTACCTTTAGCATGTAATACTGCACAGTGTGGATCACGCAGCCGCTAGCTAGCTACCTTTAGCATGTAAAACTGCACAGTGTGGATCACGCAGCCGCTAGCTAGCTACCTTTAGCATGTAAAACTGCACAGTGTGGATCACGCATCCGTTAGCTAGCTACCTTTAGCATGTACTACTGCACAGTGTGGATCACGCAGCCGCTAGCTAGCTACCTTTAGCATGTAAAACTGCACAGTGTGGATCACGCAGCCGTTAGCTAGCTACCTTTAGCATGTAATACTGCACAGTGTGGATCACGCAGCCGCTAGCTAGCTACCTTTAGCATGTAAAACTGCACAGTGTGGATCACGCCGCCATTAGCTAGCTACCTTTAGCATGTAATACTGCACAGTGTGGATCACGCAGCCGTTAGCTAGCTACCTTTAGCATGTAATACTGCACAGTGTGGATCACGCAGCCGTTAGCTAGCTACCTTTAGCATGTAAAACTGCACAGTGTGGATCACGCAGCCGCTAGCTAGCTACCTTTAGCATGTACTACTGCACAGTGTGGATCACGCAGCCGCTAGCTAGCTACCTTTAGCATGTAAAACTGCACAGTGTGGATCACGCAGCCGTTAGCTAGCTACCTTTAGCATGTAATACTGCACAGTGTGGATCACGCAGCCGTTAGCTACGCTAGCGCGGCTCTGCAGATCCGGCTGAGCTCGGGGGGTTCGGGCGGACGACGGCGAGCTCCGTGGCTTTGAGGACGCTAACCGTCAGCGGCTCAGTCCGACGCGCCCGCACCCGCGCCCGCCGGACACGCCTCGCCCGCAGGACGCCACGCGGCCGCCTCTCACGGCGAGTCGGGGCGGCCGCCGAAGCGCGTTGATTTAGGCGCGCTTGCGCCCCTGGAACAAACGCCGCGCTGATTACCCCGTCGTCGTGCGTGCGGACGCTCGCCGGAAAAACACCAAACAAAAGCGGGGGCGACGCTGGCGCCGTCCCGCCGCCCCCTTTTCCGCTCGGGCGTAATCCCCCCCCCCGTCCGCAGTGAGAGGAAAACCCTAATCCTAATTACAGTCTGCACATTCAAAACGATATCTGCACGCCTCACTGCCTGCTTTATGCACAGATAATAGAGGGGGGGTGGGGTGGGGGGGGGGGAAGCACGAGCAGGAATTGGCAGGCCATTTTGTTTTTTCCCCCTCCAACAATTAAAAAAAAGGGTAATGGTGTCTGTTTCAACACCCTGAGCAGAGAGAGAGAGAGAGAAAGGGAGGGGGGGAGAGAGAGAGAGAGAGAGAAAGGGAGGGAGCGAGAGAGAGAGAGAAAGGGAGGGAGAGAGAGAGAGAGGAGAGAGAGAGATAGAGAGAGAGGGGAGAGGGAGCTGATTTAATTGACAGAGTGCTGGGTGTGAAAGGCACAGTTGGTCCGTATTACACAGTATCTGCGGTTTGTTTTTCTTTGCGATTTTGGACTCAGTCGTCCCGCGGTGATGTCACCCGCGCTCCCTGCCGTTAACGTTCCGTTTGGCGGGCGAGTCCCGGAGTCGTGGGAAATGCCCCCCCCCCCCACCCCCGCGGGACGAACAGCGTCTTTAAATACCATCTTAACGGGACTGTTTACGATGGAAGAGATACAGCTTCCACATTACCTACCACACACACACACACACACACAAGTTTCATACGCATTATACATCTAAAACAGGCCTGGCCCAACCCCTGTTCCTGGGCCTCCACGGTCCGGTAGGTTTTCGCTCCAAACCTGACAAAGCACATCTCATTCGAAACCTAGAGATCTTGTTGAGCTGCCAATTAGTAGAATCAGGTGTGCCAAATTAGGGTTGAAATGGAAATGTACAGGATGGGAGAGCATGCTCCAGGATCTAAAACAAAGAGTCTGAAAACAAAGACGGCAACAAGCACATGAAAGAAAAAGAATTCAAGGGGCCTGGAGGTACTGAGCTGGAGAGGATGTGGGGGTGGAACAGCAGCATGATACAAGGGCCAAGGGGGGGGGGGGAGGGCCAGGGGAAACTGACCAATCCTGGAGCCAGATGGCAATGCGCCACAATGACTCGGGCACCATGACGACGGCGCTGATTGCCGTTGACGGACACGCCGCGGTCCGCCCGGGGGGAAGTTTTCATTAATGATAAATTCCAGGAATTACACGCAGAGTGGTCAGGTGGGTTTCAGCATCTCTCATTTCCATGGCAACCGAGAACACGACCTGGCGGCTCGCCAGAGTGCGTCTGCTTTCAGATCACCGCCCGAAGAAGGGGGGGAAAAAAATAAATTAAATTAAATTAGTGGCTGCTTCCTGACATTTCTGGAATTCAATTTGGGTTCACCAGCCAAAGAATATTTTTATGTGCAAAACCCAAAAAAAAAAAACATGGGAGTATGATTCACCCAAAATCGAATGGTTTCCCTGGTAATGAGTGCCATGTACAGTGCATTACCACGCGTGCCAGTCTTCGCTGTGCTCCAGCTCTCCACATTAACTCCCTTAGAGACAAAGGGGCCACTGCAAGTGTGATTATAAGGGATCCTATTACTGCATTAATCCAGCGCTGTGCGGTAAGAGGGTTCGACCCCATTCCGGAGCTCGATTTAGGCCGACGGGGGCTCAGAGCTTTCCCCACACGGACTGAAAGGAGTCCGCTGTCTTTGTCTCCGGCACGTCTTCCTCCCCAGCCGGTGAAAAAGCCGCTTCATTATCGGGAATCCGACAGCAACACCTTCCCCGGCGGAGTCACCTCAGGTCTCCCGCACCCAGCCACGCGCAAAAAACCTTCAATTTGCACCTCGGAGCGCGGCCCCCTCCGGTCTGAGCGCCCCCCCCCCTACACTGAGCACCCCCCCCCCACACTGAGCGCCCCCCCCCCACACGCGGAACCTCACTCATCTAAACACGGGCAGAGGAGGGGACTCCTCCCTCCAACACTAACACACGGCAGCACAGTCTGTGTGACTGCAGCAGCACAGCCTGGATACCAGGAGCTCTCTGCAACACACCTGACTAAGGGGGAGAGAGAGTGAGGGAGGGAGGGAGGGAGAGAGAGAGAGAGAGAGAGAGAGAGAGAGAGAGAGAGAGAGACAGAAAGTGAGAGAGAGAGGAAGAGAGAGGGAGAGGGGGTTGAGAGAGAGAAAAAGAGAGGGTGGGAGAGAGAGAGAGAGAATGAGAAATAGAGAGTGTGTGTGAGAGAGAGAGCGCGAGAGCGAGAGAGATATCACACTCATTATGCAGAGTGAGGGACAGCTACATGGGGAGATGGGAGGGCGGTCCCGGGGGAACAGGGCGAGCGAGGGGGCGATCAAAGCGCTCTCCTGTAGAGCAGTACAGAGGGAGCAGCCTCGCATCGCTGCCGCCGGTGTGATTAGTGCCTGCGGTGTGCGGCGCTCTGAGGGAGAGCCAGGCACTGCTGTCTGTCTGTCTGTCTGTCTGTCAGCAGCCACACACAAATAACATTAACCAAAAAAAGAATCGCCATCGCAAATATTTAAACTGGAGCGACCGCGCAGGTACACGCTCCCGCCTCCCCAAACCTCATTTGCACATCGTTTTGCTCGCTCCCCGCTGCCAAATTTAATTTATTTCTCATCTCCCCCTTTGGCGGTGGAAGCAGGGGGTGTCTAGACTTCCAGTATCCCAGAGTTCAGTTTCGAGCCTCAGTCCAAACAGTCCTCTCGCCAACCCCAGGAAGCAACGAGAGGAGAGGGAGCAGCGGGAGGACGGAGTGAAATCGATCCGACGTCCCTGTTCTACATACAAGTGGGGAGGTGTACAGAGGGGGGGCCACAGCGCAGAGCCCCACCCAGCTGAGCCCCGCCCCCACAGAACCCTGCCCTGCTGAGTCCCGCCCCCAAAGAACCCCGCCCTGCTGAGGCCACACCCCAACAGAGCCCTGCCCGGCTGAGGCCCCGCCCCCGCAGAGCCCCGCCCCCACAGAGCCCGTTCCCTTGTGGCCAGTGACCAGCAGCGCGTGCGGTACGCCTCCAGTATGGCCTGGCGGGATGTGCGGTGGACACACGGGTCTGGGTATCCGCGCCGGTAACCGTACACCACAGCGCCTCAGTGTGTCCGGTACACCAGCACAGGCACTGCACCAGCACCTACCACACAGCCCTGCGGCTCTACCAATCCCCCACCGCCGCGCCCCGCCCAATCCCACCTCACACTGCTGAACAGCAGGTGGGCCTGCCTGGAGAGCTAGAGAGCTAGCCACTTCCTCCGCATTCCCGCTTCCATACGCACTGCGTTCGCTTATTATAGAGCTGATCGGTCAGACGCCTTTTTCTCCCGTTTGCTTTGCACCTCCGTTTCACAGTTGGGTTTCCATTACCCGCCTTCCCACAGCGCGCTGAACTTCACAGTCCCTGCGCATCGGAGCTCCATCAGACGCTGTCCTCAATCCACCCCGCTCCCTCCCCCTCCCCCCCAGCAGAGATGAGCTCATACTCGTACCGCTCTCAATCTGTGCTCACCAAGGAGACGGGCTGAGCTCATGGGCCCCCTGCGAATTCCCCTACTGCAGAGCTGCCAGAGAGCTGAGCAACGTACCAGTACCTCAGTCCTATACCCGTATTGTACCTCGTACCCTCAGTCCCAAACTCAGTACTTAAGTACCCAAACATACCTCAATCTCAGTATCCAGTACTCAATACCTCAGTATCCTCAGTACCTCAGTACTCTGCACCCTCAGTACCTCAGTACTCTGCACCCTCAGTACCTCAATATCCTCAGTATCCTCAGTATCCTTAGTACCCTAGTACTTTCAGTACCTAGGTACCCTTAGTATTCTTAAGACCCTCAGCACCTCAGTACCCTAGTACCCTCTCCTTATGGTTCTGTGGGCGTCGCGTCCCATCTCCTGAGTCTTACGTAGCTCCTGTGGTTTCACCGCTACACCGCTGCTCGAGGTGCTCCCTGCCCAGCCGTCAGCATCCTCCCCCTCCCTCTACCCCAGGGGTGCACAGCTCCAGTCCAGGGGCGCGGTCTGCATGCTGGTTTTTGTTCCAACCAGTTTCCTTAGTTTCGGCTTTCTGACAGGAAGCAGTGTAAACTTTGCTGGTTCACTCCTGTTCTTGAGCTCAGTAAAACCTTCAGGATAAACCTCTATGGCTGTGGCTAGCTCTTATGCAAACGTCAGATCCAAACACCATGTTTGAGACGTTTAAATAAGGAAGAGCGGAAGTTGGCACAGAATCCTGAGACGGATCGAGCCGTGTTATGTAGCCCTGCCCAACACCAACAGCGCTGAGATCGTTACCCGGCACGGCGGACAGCCGGGTGCCAGCGTCCGCCCTTCCCAATCGGGCACTGGAACAGCGGGTGCAAGCATGGGAGTGATGGGATGGAAATCCAGCTACTGACAGGAACATCATTATTCAGGGAGACACTGTCTCTGCGAATAAACATGTTTAAATTCTCGGGTTGTTGGAGTTGGTCTCTGTCCGCACGGGGAAACGTGTGGGCTCTCTGGCAACCTATGGACGCCGGTGTTGACTCTCGTCCCAACAGCGATTGGCCTAAACCCACCAGCTGTTCCGCCAATCCCCAGAACTAAATGTGCAGCTGTCCAAACAACGCAATCCCCCCCCCCCCCACAGACGAAAAAAAACAAAAAAACTAATTAAACCTGCACTCCAAAAATACGCAGCGTGCAAAACATCATTAAAAATGCACAGGGGTCAGACCAGGTGAGGAAGCAGCAGAGTTCTGCACGCTCTTCTGCAGGACTCAGCCGCGGATACTAAGCCTCAACACGAGCGGGAATCATTTACCGCCGCGGTCTGCAGTGGAGGGGCCTGACAGCTCTGAGCGATCACGCGGGTCTGGTTTCCCTCGCGCGCCGGGCCCTCGAACCCGAGCCGCGCGCGGGGGGTGGGGGGGGCGCATTCCTGAGGAACGGCGCCAGAGACCGCAGCCCAGAGAGGGGGGGGAAGCGCTGCCGCAGTTCGGAGAGTGCGACGGGCACCATCGCACGCACGCATCCGCATCGCATCCATAGCAGCGACAGGCTTCCGTTCCAGTCCACGCAGCTTTCCAAAAACGGCCCGAGCGGTTAGCTTTAAAACCCAGCGCCGCGACCGCCGCTCTCCTCTCCAGCTCTAAGCCCCGAATGCAGGGGCCAGCGGTGCGGTTCAGCGGCCTGGGAGCGGTGCGGTTCAGCGGCCCGGGAGCGGTGGTGGATTATCACGCCAGGGGCCAAACAGACCGCTGGGAGGAAGTGAATTTGGGCCATTGTTCTTTTCTGTGGGCGGGTCCCATTCAGCAGCCCAGCCGCCCCCCCCAGGATCCGGACAGAGCCGGCGATGTCAGCGCCGATAAGGACGAGCTTATCCTGTTTCCAGAGCCAGTGCAGGCACTCGGGGCCGGAAGAGAGAGAGGGGTTCTGCTCACGCTCAGAGGAAAGCAGAGCGATCAGGTCCGACAGGTCCCTGCAGCTCACCCCGATAGAGCAGCCATACGCAAACCCCGATGCCCCAACACCACCGTCCGTAGCACACCCCACACCCCACCCCCACACAACGAAAACCCCCGAAAAAGCATGACCAACGCCATGGCGGACTCGCGACAAGCCAGCCACAAGCACTCCCAGCGTTCTGGCCCGCCGTCGCTGCGGCGTTTTTAAAAAAATAAAAAATTAAAAAACGGCTCACCTGGCCTGACTCGCAGGGCGTCTCCATGGTAACGCTCAGGCAGGACAGCCTCACTTTCATCCAGCTGACGGAGCGCCGGCAGGCCAGGCACGCCCTGCTCGGGTGGACGTGCCGGTGGGACGCCATCGCCGCGGGAACCGCGTCCGCACACGCCCGCACACACGGGCAGAGAGAGGGCGACGACAGAAACGCGCCCCGGACGAGCCCCCCAGCCCCGTTTAAATAACCTCTAATCCCCCCCAGCACAAAAGCAGATTACGCTTTTTTTTTAAAACATTCCTCAGCGAATTGGCCCCGTTTTGAGAGAGCCAGAAAACGGGATTATGGGAGATTTGCGCAAAGTTTTCACATATTCACTTTAGCGGCCACTGATGTTGCACAAGCCACACACACCACTGGGGCGGAGTATCCGTACCCAACCTTCACAGGACTCCTCCGCAGGGCCTAATTACTGCCCGGGAGAGCACACCGGGTGCCTAAACCAACACTTCAGTATGACACATGTAGGACATGCACATGCTATGAATATAAATATATAATATTGTTTGTCCCGGGCCAGTTCAGATCAGAACTGAGAGAGCAGCCAAGACAGAATTGGGGAGTTTAAAAGTGGGCATTCTGCCTGAGAATGGATAAAAACAAAGAAATGACCGTTTCCAGGAGAGTAAGCACACACGCCTCGTCTTTAACTGCAGACTCCACCATCTCAGCGGACGTGCTAAAACTCGCTAATTTGCACTGATGAAATCTTTCCGGAAAACGTACTAAACTCCTGTTGTGCCCCGAAGATGTTTTGCTCTGAACTGGCTAAGAGCAGAAGTCTTTATTAGCCTCGGTGTTTGTAAGCAATGGGGCTGGCTGACTTTCCCAGGTTAATGTTCGACGCACAGGGAAGCAGCATTTAACGCGTTAGGAGTTACTCTTCAACACGGGCGCGGTCAATGACCCGCAGCTGTGCGTGACTAAACGACCGTACGGGCAGCCCTTAGCGACCGAGCGGCCGCCCTCCGTTCCCCCCCCCACTCCCCCCCGCAGGTACCAACCTAGCTCCCTCCCAAACTCGCCTTGTATCCAAACCCGCTCAAGCAAGAGAGCGATTTACCAGGGATAAGCCGGGAGGAAGTCTCTCTCTGTCCTGTGGCGGAAAAGCGGGGGGGGGGGGGCGGAACGGAAAAAGCGGCGTGATTTTTAACGGCCTGAAGGGAGTGGGCAGACGCGGTAGGGCCCCGCCCCCCCAAGCTCTCCGAGCTGCCAGGAGTCGAATTAGTGCAGCGTGGTGCTGACGTCCTCTCACCCTTACTTGACCAAGTTCACTGAGGAAAGAAGCTTGGCGGGACACATTAGCCTGGTTTACTGGGCGTGGGGCCGGAACTGTTACTACAGGCACTGATTAAGGGGTACACAGAGAGCAGGACCGCACTTCCACAGGCAAGGGGGGACAGCGAAACGTAAGAGGGGGGAAACAGTGTTCACTCCACCGGAATAACACCTCAGGAAACATCCCCTAATTACACTGCCAGTCAAACAAGCTCTTCTGGACCTGCTGAAGAACAGGCTGAATGCGCTACACGGTCATTAAAATTAAAACGAGACCAGGTTAAAACCTAGAATATGGCTGGACCTGGCACACGTGATCCGGCCGACCAATGGCGTAACTTCATAACTCGGCCAACCAATGGTGTAACTTCATCACTCAGTCACTCAGTCACAGACATTCGCGTTAGCAGGGCTGGCCCCGCCGTTGAGGTCCAGCCAATAGCCATCTCTGCCACCAAATCGTCTTGCACCGAGCTGAAATGAAATTATATAAAGATAAGACTCAAAAGGTAACGTCAGTGAGAAACTAAAATCCCACGGCTACACATATTTAAAAAAACAAACATACTGTACTAGCCAAAAAAAAAGGGCTTGGTGGAGGAAACAGGATGCGTGCAGATGCCTGGGTAATCAGCGGTGCCACAGGCATTACAGAGAGTCTCTAATGCGGGCAGTCAGTGAGGCCGGGCCGGGCCCTCCAGCTGCTGATGCTCACACATCTGCCTTTGTGTGGGAACAATCGGCCGACCCTGAGAACACCCCCGCCCCCCACCCCCCCCCCCGCTAATCCCGGACGGCGTAAATCAGACGCGCTTCACTGGAGCGAGGGAGGGAGAGAGAGAGAGAGAGAGAGAAAGAGAGAGAGGCGCGTGCTTTATGGGGCTGGAGCCCGAGACCGGACGGTGCCAGCTGTGGAGCACAGCCCCGCTGTCAATCACACGCTGCGCGGGGGGGGGGGGGGGGGCTGGGGGGCTGGCGTACCCCTCCGGTTACCTCAGCACTACGGTATGAGGAAAGGCCGCTCGCACGGAGGGCAGCATTTCCAAAAAAAATTAAATAATAATAATAATAATCCCCTCGTGTGCTGTTCATTACAGCCGCTCGTAACACTTAGCGAGCGAGGCAAAGCCTCACATTACCAAACGCCCAACAAGGCCGTCCCAATTAATGACCCTCCGGAGAGCGATCAGCGGGTGTGTGAGGGGGAGTCGCGCGTGCGGAGAGACCCACCAACGCGTTCACCCGCCTCCCGTAAACAGCCGCCGATTCCGCACCAGGACACGTGGCGCGGCGCTGACCCGGCAAAGGGGCGCTTCTTAAAAGCTCCGAGCGCCCCACAGGCTCGAAAAGCCGGCCGAGGCGTTGCTCCCGCCCCGCTGGGTCGCAGAGAGGCCCGTCCCGGGCTGCAGGGGAGGTCAGAGACGCAGACACGCAGGCCCCCACTGTTTGTTTCTGCTGGCTGCCCTACTGACCCCCCGCTCCCAGATATCAGCCCCCACAGCGCAGACAGGAGCGGGGCCCGGGCGGAGCCGGGGGGGGGGTCTGAGCCGATCCCGTCCCCTCTGGGGGTCCCGCGGTCTGGTATGCGGGGCGCTCGCTCCCCCGCCAGACGCCGCGCCTCGGGCGACGCGCCCACGCCAGCGGATTTAGGGAAACAAACACAAGCCGCACAGCTCAGCGGCCAGACAACACAGAGCGGCTGGGTCAGCACCACTACGCCACACACACCCTGTCTGTCTGCACCGCCATTCACACACCCTGTCTGTACTGCCATTCCACACCCTGTCTGTCTGTACCGCCATTCACACACCCTGTCTGTCTGTACTGGGGTTCACACAGGCCCTCTCCCTACACCCTGTCTGTACTGGGGTTCACACACACTGACTGTCTGTACTGGGGTTCACATACACTGACTGTCTGTACTGGGGTTCACACACTCTGTTGTGCTAGTTTTCATTCATGTTGTGTTCAGGGGGGCAGTTATGCCTTCCTAAACAAACTGAAAAGTCAGAATTCACGACTGGCTAGGTCATCTCCACACGGCACGGTAATGCTGTGGCAATGCTCTTTTCACTAAAACTAACGAGGGCAAACATTGCTACCCTGGCCTGCGGAAATAAACGGCTGAACTCATGACTGTGATGCCACTTTTCACGCACTCACACCAAATCTCACCACAGCGAAGACCACGATGAGGCCTGGGGTATGTCTGTACTGCAGCTGACCGTTCTCTAGCCACCATCTTACACACACACTCTGCACAGCCTGTTCAACTGGAGCTGAAACCCCAGGGGAAGAGACCAGCAAACTGCTCAAATATCCCCTTTCTTTTTTACAGTTACGCAGAAACAGAGCTTTTCCAGCGGGGTCAGATTTTCTAACCCTGACGTAAGCGAAGTAACCCAACACCGCGCGTGAAGAGGGTAAGAGATATTCTGTGACAACGCTACGGTTCCCCCTCCTGCAGCCTGGAAAGAATTAGCCACCTCCGTGAGACATTCTGTGGTATAAACCTCAGCCAGCGTTGCCAGATTTGGAAACGGTGAACCCGCCCAGAGCCATTTATCCCCCCCGCACAATAGCATTAAAAAAAAGTATCCCCAGTCGGGTGGGAATCCGCCCAATCTGGCAACACCACGTGTTAGCCACAGCGCTCTTACAGTCAGGGGTCGGGGGGGTCAGGAGCGGAAAGCCGAAAACTCTCGCCGTTTCTGAGCAGCTGAACGCTCGCTAACTGCATCGGACAGGCCTTCCTGCCCCAGCAGGAGAGCAGCAGGGCAGACAGGGGGCCAGAGCAGGGCAGATGGGGGGCCAGAGCAGGGCAGACGGGGGCCAGAGCAGGGCAGACAAGGGGATAGCCTCAGCGCTAGGCCCCACAGCACCAGGATCAAAAGCCGCTCCTGCTTCCACCAGCGGCGCAACAGGGGCTCGGCGCTCGTCCCCTTACGCAAACGACGCGGCTCCCGTCCCCGTTTGGGAGCGCAGAAACTTCCTGCTGAAACCGACAGCAGCAGGACGCAAGCTCCAGAGTACCGAGCCCAGCTCCCCCCCCCCCCCCCCACACCCCGCAGGGATTCGCCGCCCGAGGCCTTTTAAGGCTAAACTCGGCAGCGGCGCTACGGGCAGGAGGACGAACGCCGCCGAAGGGAAGCGTGCTGTTACCGGCGCTTACGAATCCGAGGGACCGGGGGAAAAGAGCCCGGCGTTCCGTTTAACGTAAAAACAGGTTCCCCCGCGCGGCCCCTTACCTGGAGCCCCCGGCGCCTCAGGATGCTGGAGTCGTCCATGGCGGAGCTCCTCTTCGGCCCCGAGCGCTAAGGAGGCGGGGGGGTCGCTGCGCGAGCGGACACTCGTCAGCTGGACCGGCGCGGGCGCTCCAGGGGGGCGCTGAGGGCCATGAAGGGGGGGCAGGATGCGGTAGCAGGTCCCAGACTCTGTGTGACAGTCACTGTCCGCCGGTCAGCAGGATGGTCGCTCTACGGTCGAGCAGAGGCTCTGCGGTCAGGTGGTCGCTCTGCGGTCTCCTCCAAAGGCCCCAGGTCCCGTTTCGAAGCGGGCGGGTCACTTCAGCACCTCCACGGGCCCGTTCATTCCTGCACCCCAGAGCTCGGGGGAAATGAGGAGATCAGTCTGAAAACCGGGACGAAAATCCTTTTAATGAGCCGCCCCCCGCGGAGATGAAAGGCTTCGCTGCTCAGAGTTTTTAGTTTTGGTTTTTTTTTTTGTTTTGTCCTGCTTCCTGCGTTTCAGGGCTGCCGTCCTGCCCGGGAGTCCCTCGGCACGCAGTCCCGCCTGGAGGGGAGCTTCTCTCCCAAAAATCCCCCGAACCGCAGCGCAGGCCCCAGGCCTGGCCACATTCCACACGCAGGCGCAAACACGACCGCCTCAGCTCAGAGAAACTAAACCAGGGTGAAAATGGCTGCTGCTGCTGCTTGAAGAGGCCCCCAGTCTGCTCCGGTGCTGCTTCTGCTTCTCTTCTCTTCTGCTTCTCTCCTCTCCTCTCCTCTCCTCTCCTCTGCTCTTCTCTTCTCTCCTCTTGCCAGCGCGAGGCTACGGGGGAGGCTGTGAAGTGCGTGCGAGCTCCAGCCTGACTGAGCGTTTCTCTCCCTCTCTCCCTCCCTCCCTCTCTCTCTCTCTCCCTCTCTCTCTCAGCAGCACGTGTGTTCTGGAGCTCAGCCCACTCAGCACTTCTCCCATTCATCCAGAGAGCGCAGGCCCCTCCCACACACACGCACTGAGCACGCTCAGTACAGCGCCACTCCCAGGGCTCGCAGGGATCCTGGGGCTCGGCTGTCTCCCCCCCCCTCCCCGCTTGTGTTTTCCCTCCCCAAAATCCCTCTCTCTGTCACACACAGAGCCGGGCTAGCGTGTGCGGGGGCCGCGGGGGACCTCACCACAAACCCACCGAAGGAAACCAAGAGAAAGACAGCGTCTCAGGAAAAGAAGACAACAACATGGAGGAGGAGGAGGAGGAGGAGGAGGGGGTCTTCTCTTCAGTCTTGGAGCCTAATCGTACGGCACACAGTCACACGGTTCCCTTCTGCTGATTGGCTGTCCGGTCGGATGCTTCTCTCCACGGAAACACAAAGAGCAGGAGCTGGCGGGAGCCGTCCTGTTTTTGCGGAGCGCGTGTGCGCGGGCGAGAGGGAAACAGCCTGGGGGGGGGCGGAGAGAGGGCACGGAGAGGCCGAGCATCCACAGCCCGGAAGCGGCCACCGCGGGTTCTTTTCCTCTTCTGTTATCAGCGATCACAGGTGGAGCAGGAAGGAGGAAAAAAAACCAAAACAAAAAGAGAAAGACAAAGAAAGAGGCGAGCGGCGGCGGCGGCGGCGGCTGGAAGAGCAGGTGGAAAGAGGCTCCGGCAGACGGACGGGGCCGGACCTCGACCCTGCTGCCTGCGGCAAGGAGCGCCGGCGGGGAAGGGAGGCTGCGCTGGCACAGGCGCTGAGAGGAGCTGCTGTCACACTCGCACCATGGCTTCCTCCTCCTCCTATCCTCTCCTCCCCTCCTCTCTTCTCTTCTCCTCCTCTCTCTGCTGGCTCCTGCCGCTGATCCGCTCCCCGGCTCACGCTACAAAGGCGCGTTAGCGAGCGAGATCGGCGCGGTGCGATGCGGCGGCGCGGAGAGAGGCGCAGGAACGGCGGCGGCTATGAGCCGGCGCTCCGATCTCCCTCTCTCTCCTCCTCCCCGAACGAGGAGCCGCCCGCCTCGGACGCGGCACAAAAGGAGCGCGAGCGTCTCTCTCTCTCTCTCCCGCGGCGCCTCCTCCACCGAGCGAGCGAGCGAGCAGCCGGCCGAAACAGAGAGCAGCTGGTGCTCCGATTCCGCTCTCCTCCTCTCTTCCTCTTCCTCTTTCTCTCTCTGTTTTCTCTCGCGCGCCTGTCCTCTGCCTCCACCACACTGAAGCTGGCAGTACAGTACAGTGCTGCTCTGCTCTGCTCTCCCTGCCTCCAGCCAGCAGAGCTCCAACGGCAGCCCGGCCAATCAGGAGCGAGGGAGGCAGCAACGCGCACGCATGAAATGAATGGGAGAATGACAGAGCCCCGCCCCTCGCCTCTCACTGTCACCGCACACCTCTCCATCTCCTTTTACTACCATCACGTCCCAACCACACTACAGGGAACCGGTTAGCCTGCCATCTCTCTCTCTCTCTCTCTCTCTCTCTCTCTCACACACACACAGAGCATACGCACATGCGCACACACACACACACACACGCACACACACGCGCACACACACACACACACACACAGAGCATACGCACATGCGCACACACCACACACACACAGAGCATACGCACATGCACACACACCACACACACACACACAGCATACGCACATGCACACACACACACACACACACACGCGTGCACACGCACACACACAGAATCTGTGGCCAGTGCTTTCTTATTATATTACAATGAATTAATCATGAGTCCACTGATGAGGGACCGAGCTGATTAAAAATTTATCAGCAATATTTGAACACAGTCAGCTGCTACTGTGTGCTTTACAGCCTTTGTGCAAGTCTCTCCCCTGCAGACTGATCCATGCTGGAGTTAATTACGTTTTTTATACACCTACAACCTCCACACCAGGACAGAAACTGCCAAATAAAACATGTCTTCAGCAGGAGGGCGCGCTGGACTGTTTCTGCTGCTGATGCTGTGCAGTGCCACACTGGGCAGGCGGAGAGGCTTTCTCCTCCCTTTCCACTGGAGGCTCTTCTGCGCTCCTGATTCTTACATGGGATGAGTGTGTGTGTGTGTGTGTGTGTGTGTGTGTGGCCCCTCAGACGCACACCCAGGCCAGGAAGTAGCACCCAGAAGACTAAAGCAGGACGGTGAAATCTGCACACAGCGTCGCAGACGTTATGAGAGAGCGGGCCGGGGGGGCTGGGGGGGCCGGGGGGGGGGCTCTGCTCTGACTGAGGGACTGTGTCAGCACACAGCCGCGGGGTTCACTCGTGTCCCCCGCTCCACGGCCTCAGGGAAGAGCCTTAACAGCAGGGCCTGGGGCGCGGGGTGGGGGTGGGGCTGGGGGTGCGGATGGGGGGGGGGCAGGGTGCGAGGACACAAGCTTTCTGACAACAGACGCCAAGAAATCATTCAACATTTTGTGTGAAATTACACAGTGTGTGTACTCAGAGAGAGAGAAAGCGAGTGAGCGAGAGAAGGGGAGGGGGAGAGAGCAAGGAGAAAGAGAGAAAGGAGACAGAAGGAGGGAGAGCGAGCGAGCGAGAGAGAGAGAGCGAGAGAGTGTGCAAGCGAGCCGGACCCCGGGCACACCACTTTCCACCACCCCCAACATGGCGGCTTAATTAAAAAAAGCAGCCCCACTCCGCTCCGCGCCTGTACTTTATTAAGAGAGGTTAATTAAAGCGCCTGTCAGGCTGTACAGCCGGGAGTTTTGCCGAGCCCAGCATTTTCTCACTGGGTCCAGCGGCAGGCACGTCCCCCCCCCCCCGTGCAGAACCCGCTACGAACACCCGCTAAGCGCTAAAAGCACGTTCCGCTCCCCGGCCAGGCTGCATCAGTAAGGAACGTGACTGCAGGGCAGGGGTGACCTGACCTCCCGGCCTGGGACACCCCCCCCCCTCCACGCACGGGCCACCCCAGACAAAGGGGGCAGCCAGGGAAACGGCCAGGCCTCCGTGCCCCCGAGGTGAAGGCGTGTCTCGAGGGCCCAACCCTGCGCTGTTTTCTGCAGCAGGAGCTGCGGGGTGCGGGTCGGACTCCCCCACACGCACACAGAGCCAAACCCCATTCCTCAACGCCTAAAAAAACCCCAAAAAAAACCTTCCAACAGTCTACGGCAAGTCCCGGCTTGAAGGCGGTCACACCGGCCGGCTCCTGAAACAGATTCCTTCCGCATTCCGCGCGCTCGGCTCGTGACTGGAGCGTCCGCTCGTAAAAATAGCCGCGCCCCCCCCCCCGGGACCGTTTAACAGGGCCGTGTGAAAGAGAGCCCCCCCCCACCCCCCCAGCGCCACCAGCGAGGAGAAACGAGCGCGACAAACCTGAGCGTTATTTTTAGCGAGCGTGCCACACCTGATTTACGCATCGCAGATAACCGGCACCGCGTATCACGCTGAACGGCGGTGTTTCACTTAACTGCAGAGAGATTTACTGAGCACCAGCCCCTCCCCCCCGCCCCCCCCTGCGGGCGGAGCGCACGTCATTAGGGGCCGGGGAGAAACGATGGGACGCTAGTGAAATAACAGAGACGCTCCCGTGTCCCGGCACTTCATTCATCAAGCGCAGGGGAAGGGGGGGGGGCTGTGACCCGTGCGGAGTGTCCCCCCACACGGGGGGGGTTTCCTTTCGGCTTTCTCTGGGTTAGCAGAGCGCGAGGGCGTGGGCTGGGGGGGGGGGGTGGCAGGGCAGTGAAACGGGTAAAGAGCAAGCCTTGTCTTGTAACCTGAAGGTCGCAGGTTCGATTCCCGTGTAGGACACTGCCGTTGCACCCTTGAGCGAGGTACTTGCTTCAGTACATATCCAGCTGTATGACTGGATGCGATGTGAAAGTTGTGTAAGTCGCTCTGGATAAGAGCGTCTGCTAAATGCCTGTAACATAATGTAATGTAATGTAATGTTACGTAATGTTATGTAATGAAGGGCTTTCACAGGCCTGCGAGTGACTGAGCACAGAGAGGCCTCCTCCCACCCACAGCAATATCGCAGCACAAAAAAAAACCAAAAACTAAACGTCCCCTCAGAGAAGGCACCAGGGGCCAGGGGGGGAAATTAGACACCCAACAACACCCAACGTGGGACAGAGCGGCCTGGGCGGGGCAACCTCGGGGACCGCAGCAGGGCATGATGGGAGGAGGCCGTACCCACACAGGTACGCGCAAACGGAGGAGGACAGGAAGAGCAGCTCGCCGCCCAGGCAACCAGCGGTTAATGAAAGACGGAGGAGTGGATAACCAGCTGGCACCGTGGAAACAAGGCCGTCCTTAAGGCTCCGATAACACATTTACGACCGAATCGCCATGCAAAAACGCTCCCCCGACAGGGGGGGGGGGGATAATAAATTGGCTGTTAGCCTGAGGAGGAGGAGGAGGAGGAGGAACGCGCGCACGTCTAAATTCAGAGCACAGGCTGCTTTATGGAGGGTACTCTGCCACCACAGACAGTACTGCAGCGATCAGAAGCTCCTTCCCACACCACAGTATGCAGACGGTTAGCGGTTAGCGCCGCGCTCCTGCTCCCGAGGCAGAGAGAGGCCATAAATTAATAATGGAACTATTTTTTCGCGGGCCGACTCTCTCCCGGTGTTCATGCGGAGCCCCCGCGCGTCCCTGTCGCAGCACGGGACAGGAGGGCCGGTAAATATTTGATTAGGGAAGCGTGCGGGAGGCTGGATAGCGAGCGCACGCAGACACGTAGCGCCCGTCCTGTAAGAGCGCAGGACCTGGGGGTAAAAAAAAAACCGCTCAATCTAATCAGGCCTTCCGGAGCCTTCTGTAGTTCCTCTGCACTTCCGAGCCCCAGTCTGCGCAGGCGGCTGCGTTCGGCTGCGGGTTTTAGAGATTCACGGCCCGGGAGAGGAAGTCACAGCTATGGTTGGAAACATCAAAAAAAATCCTGATTCCAAGTGGAGAAAAAGAACGGTAGTGAAGACAGCTCTTGCTGCAGAGTGTGTGTGTGTGTGTGTGTGTGTGAGAGAGTTTACACTGATATGCACACAAAGCGACACCAACCTGGACGAGCGTGAAACTGCAGACGGCCGGATCAACTTCGCGAGGTTCGCGGTAAAAAGCCTCCAGGAGATTAACGGCCACATGTAAATCAGTAAGGGGAACTGAGAAGCCCGTAAGTGAAGAACAGAACAGAACGAGGGGGGAGGGGGGCGGTGTGTTTATTGAATGTCCAGTGATTTGCTGGCACAGGGCAGGAGATGGAGACGGGAGAGCTGGGAGTCAATTCAATCTCCCCCCCCCCCCTCCCCTAATAAGTGAGGGCTTTCAGATATGGCCAAACAGGATTACCTCATCCCTCCTTTCTGTGGGGGAGATATCCACACGCCCCTGTGATCCTGGAGGCTTTCTCTGCACTCTAAACGAATTAGCAGATCTCCTGAAACCGACGGCCAGCCCCCCTGTCCAGACGCGGCTAAACGAATCTGCTTCCGCGCTCTGCCAGCGCTAGCCCTTTCACCGAGCGGGAGAACATTCGTCCTCAAATACGGCAGCGAAGTCCCCCCCCCCCTTCAGTCCACTATGACATCTATCATAGGGAAAGAAAGAATATCAGATTAGCCACATCCTTAACTCATTTAAAAAATCTCAGTGCTGTTCTTTCCAGAATGTTCCATCTCACAACGCAGCTAACACAAGCCTGCCGAATCTTGACAGGCAGCCATGCTTGTGTTTTTTGATTCAGGAACATTGGGACTGCAAGGAAAAGGAATTTAAAAGAGCTTTTATTCAGAAGGAAAAAATATCTGTATTGAATAACATTCTGGGCTACGTGCTGCGCTATTCGCTTGTTTCGTTCCTTTCAGAATTCACACTTGGGTTGGACGTTTGAGCACTTAAGGCATTTCATGCCTCAGCTTAATCAATACTGACCCATTAATGAAGGCAGCTCAGCGTCGCTGCGGTTGCCACGCTAACAGGGAAGAATAAAAACATGGACAGGGCTGGAAAAGAGAATGGGTGACCATGAGACCTGCTGTTAATGACTAGATGGTAACAAAAGCCATTCAGTCATCCCTGACTGAATCCACCTCCATCCGCAGAGACGCATTCCAAACGGCCATTTTCTCCCTCAGTGCCATCTGACTCAGTCCGTACTGACAGTATTGTGAAGGTCATCTTTTATGACAAACACAAAGTCACATCCATCCATCCCTCACTCAGCTGAACACGGATATTGTATGGCTGGTGTTGTTTGTGTGCCTGTGCCTGTAAGGTGAGGCGTGCTGGCTACATGGATCAGGCTGGGCCTCGTCCTTCCCCTCGCTTCCCCCCCCTCACTCGCATCAGTGATGTCACAATGCTTCTCTACCTCGCCTGTCCACGTCCATGGACGCTTCCCCCAATTGGCTGCTTACAGGCTTTTTATTTTTTATTTTTTACACCTCATCCTCCTTAACGTGCGCAATGTGTCCCGTGCTCCTCTGCCTCACCTCTCTGAGCTTCTGCTGTGTCGGTCACGCCTGCCAGCCGTGCGTGTTAAAGCCACGGGTTCAGCCGCATCCCATAATCCACCTGGGCGCGCACCTCCATCCTCTTTGAGTCAGTCCCTCTGCTCTCCACCCAGAGCGCTAGCGCCCGAGCGCTAACTCACACAGCTAAGCCCGGGCTTTCTCCGCACGCGCTCTTCGCCCCGATATCCCCCTCTTCCTCCACTCCGCCCAGACTCATTCGCTCGCTCACACACTCCACCTCCTTTTGATTTCAGCTGATTCACTCGCTTCAGTCCTTCTTTTTGTTTTTCCCCTCTGTCGTCTCACACCAAAAAACCGCCGCTTTTCTTCTTCTAGCGTCTCCTTGAGTCCCCCCATCTCCCGAGTCCCCCCCCCCCCCCCCCCCCCCCCCCCCTCACCGTGCCACGCAGCCCAGCTGGGGGGACGGCGGGGTGAGGACAGCGGAGGCGCGTCTGCTAAAATGGCGGAGGACGCGGTGCGAATTGGGACATCGCTAGGAGCCGTGACTCATCATTCCAATTGGGAGAGCGCTGAAAGCACTTGAGCAAAACACTGAAGTACCAGAAAGGAACAGAAAAAACACCTGTCACAGGAACTGATGCTGATCAGACCAATGTCTCCCTTTTGCGTACGAGGCTACCGTATCCATGGTATCTATACTGAAATAGCACTTTCTTAGGGCCCGCATAGGGACTGCGATGGACGGCATCTCAAGATCTAGGAATACACATCACAGCTTTTGAATTCCGTCCAAGGCCTTCTCTTGAATCTGTCAGACTGTAAGGATGTCACCTTCTGATCCTTCGTCCACATCAGTGCAAGTAGCGACATGCAGATCTCCACTTCTCCTTTCCTCTCTGGAACTCTCGCTCTTCCAACGCCCCCCCCCCCCCGAAGGCTTGCGTTTCTGCCCTCTAAAAACAGCCGTCTCCTCTCGTGGTCACCACGGCGACAAGCGGCACCCTAACCCCTGCTTCTCTTTGTGTGGGGGCATTAAAGTGAGCCGATGGGGGAAGAGATGAGCGAGGCGGATAGACACAGCGGCTCAGGCAGGTGCAGTGCATTATCTGCGAAAATTACCCACAAGCACACGCACACGCGCGCACACACACAAACACGTCAAAGGAAGGGACTTAAGGGAGCTATAAGAGGAGCAGATGAGATGCTATTTATAAACGAAAGACAGATTTAAAACCACAGGCTATTGTTGTTGGGAAAAAAAAGAGGAATGCAAATTTTGCATAATTTAGGTAGCATGTAGCAGTAATCAAAGCAGCCAAGGCACGAGACAAAAAGAACTGGATCACACCCATAAGCTCAGCCACTGTTGCTAACACACGGTCAGAATCCACGCGCTGACAGGTAGACACAAAGACAAAGACAAACTCCAGCTTCCTGCACCTCCCGCTGTGCAGCATCTGCATGATCTGCCTCAGACAGACCACAGACTCCCTGGGGCTGCTGCAAGCACCCTCATTGGCTAATTACACTTCCACCGTGAGGGGGAGGGGCCGAGCAGGGCTGAAGGGGCGGGGCGAGCAGGGCTGAGGGGCGGGCGAGCAGGGCTGGAGGGTGGGCAGCAGGGGCTTGAGGGGCGGGGCGGAGCAGGGCTGAGGGGTGGAGCAGGGCTGAGGGGGCGGGGCAGAGCAGGGCTGAGGGGGCGGGGCGGAGCAGGGCTGAGGGGGTGGGGCCGAGCAGGGCTGAGGGGGCAGGGCAGAGCAGGTCTGAGGGGGCGGGGCAGAACACACATGCATAGGATACATTCCAAGGCCATCAGAACCAAACACCCCAGCTATAGTACGGGTCTGCAATCACACAAAACTTTAAAAGCTGTGGGTAGGTAATGGAAAATATTTTAACATTTTAGCGTTTCTGAAGAGACACGGGCTGAGTCTCATCATTAATCATTAAAAACACAATGCAATTCCCTTCTTGCTATTGCCTAACCCCTTAACATGCCACACAACCACACACAAACACTCAAATAAGCTGCAGCCAAACCACAGGCCGTGTGCCACTCAACAGCCATACGCACACAGGCCAGCTACAGACGGCTCTGCGGACCGCGTGCACCGCGGCAAACAAAAGCTTCTGCACTAACGGCACAGAAACAATGTGGCTCCCCGGCTGCGGTGCCAATGAGCCGCACGGGCAGGGCCGAAACACACAGAGCAGCGCTTTACACCAGAGAAACACAGCAGCGCGTTCCTGTCGGCCTCTCACACGGTCTGAGTGTACCACAGCCCACTGCACTGCCTCTCAATAACACATCTGAGAGGGAAAGTAAAGGCCCTCTAACGCCGATGTGGAAATCACTGAGCGTTTCCCAGACATGGCGGGGGGGTGGGGGGGTGGGGTCATACCAGCAGCAATCGCGCGCCCGTTAAAAGCATCGGCGTGAAACAAATCCAATAGTTATTAATGATGACGAGGGCGATCGATGGGCGCGGTGAGCACGCGATGCATCATGGGTAACGCGACGCGCGGCGCGGCTAACGGCCCGTCAGAAACGCACGGGCCGGGGGGAGGGTAAGGGGATCCGGCCAGCGGAGCGGTGATCGATACGCCGCGGGTACGGCCCGTCTGACCGAGCAGCGCCGGTGCCCGACCCGCCCGGCCGGTGACGCCGCTAGCCGACAGGGCCCCCTCTCGTCCCCCGTGAGGGACACGGGCTCCGCGGTGCGGGTGTCGGGTTCAGGATGCAGGTCTCGCAAGGCGGCTTGGTCAGCTTCCTCAGAGCGGAGGAAGGAGAGGGGAAGAGAGAGAGAGAGAGGGAGGGAGAGAGAGAGAGAGAGAGAGAGGGAGGAAGGGAAAGGGAGAGAGAGGAGAGAGAGGAGGGAGAGGAAGGAGAGAGGAGAGGGAGGGAGAAAAGAGAGGAGAGAGAGGGAGAGGAGGGGAGGCCAGGGAGAGGAGAAACGGGAGAGAGAGAAGAGAGAGAGAGAGAGAGAGAGAGAGAGAGAGAGAGAGAGAGAGAGAGAGAGGCGGCCCTTGGACGGACTTCACCCTGTTAATGTGATGGATAGGGGACATTAGAGCCAGCGCACAGAACAGCACACTAAGCCGCCCCAAGAATAAATCAAGAAAGCAAGAAATGTCGTCATACAATTAGAAAGCTAATATGCGGGCCGGCTCTCTTAATTAAAGCGCACTCGTTTAGCAGGGGGAGGGGGCGGGGCCTGCGGGGGGGGGGGGCTCAGTCCCTCATTTACCAGAGTGCAGCTGCTCTGTGTCCAGCACTGATCCGGCAGCACTGTGCCTCTCACTGTGAGAACCGCACCAGCACAGCACTGCCCCCTGCAGGGCCCAGCCATTAACCCAGGGGGAGCGCACTCATTAAACACATGCAAGTGTGTGTGTGTGTGTGATTGAGGAAAACAAAGCATTTGATGTGTGCGTGTGTGTGTGAGATTGAAGAAGACAAAGCTTTTGATGTGTGTGCGTGCATGTGTGCGTGAGTCAGTGTGTGTGTGAAAGACAAAGTGTTTGATGTGTGTGTGAGTGTGTGTGAAAGACAAAGTGTGTGTGTGTGTGTGTGCGTGTGCGTCAGTGTGTGTGTGTGTGTGTGCGTGAGTCAGTGTGTGTGTGTGTTGTGTGCGTGAGTCAGTGTGTGTGTGTGTGTGTGTGTCTGTGTGTGAGTGCGTGAGTCAGTGTTGTGTGTGGTGTGTGTGTGTGAGTCAGTGTGTGTGTGTGTGTGTGTGTGTGTGTGAGTCAGTGTTGTGTGTGTGTGTGTGTGTGTGTGTGTGTGTAGTCAGTGTGTGTGTGTGTGTGTGTGTGGTGTGAGTCAGTTGTGTGTGTGTGTGTGTGTGTGCGTGAGTCAGTGTGTGTGTGTGAAAGGCAAAGTGTTTGATGTGCGTGTGAAAGACAAAGTGTGTGTGTGTGCGTGAGTCAGTGTGTGTGTGCCTCTCAGACCCTTTCCCGCACTGCAGCACTAGTATCCCGTCCTAAGCATTTCAGAGCCGTTTCTCTCACAGACTGAACCCATTTGGCTTCAGACTGGACTCTGTCACCTCGTCAGTCTGTGTGCGTGGATACCCAGCTGGGGCAGAGTGCTGCGGATCAGACGTCCCGAGCCTTAAGAAGCAGACCAGACTTCAGGAGGAAGACCCCGGGGACTGACTGGTGTGTGCGGACATCAGAGGACTATCACACGAGACACCGCGTTCCACCGCTTAAACAAGAACAGCAGCAGCACTGTGCAGCCTGAGGAGAATAACAATGAGAGCGCACACAGGGCACTGCAGAGGGAGCAGCGCTGAGCTGAGCTGAACCCTAAGAGCGCCACGCTTCCTCAGGTGAAAATGAGAAACATCGCACCGTGTGGGAAGGAAGGGGGGGGAGGGAGGCTCGGGGGAGGGCGTACAGGGACGGGACGGTGCGTGCGTTCCAGTGTTTACAGGGAGAGCCGCTGGGACTTGCGGTCAAAACTAAACTAAGACCAGGTCAAAACCTAGTATATGGCTGGACCGGCCGACCAATGGTGTAACTTCATCACTCACTCAGTCACTCAGTCAGTCACAGACATTTGCATTTTTAGGGCTGGCCCGCTGTTTGACAGGGCAGCCAGCGACATGGGACGCTTCGCGGTCAAAGTGCCTCAAACCAAGACCAGGTAGCAAACAGCCAGAGTGATGATGGCTGGACCGCCGACCAATGCTGTCAACTTCATCACTCACTCAGTCACAATCAGTCAAGTGCACAGACATTTGCTTTTTAGGGCATGGCCACCGCCCGTTGCAGTCCAGAAGGAGGTCTGCGTGGAGTCTGAAAATGTCGGTACCCTAGCGCCATCGCACAGACTTAATGAGCGACCAGGCAGCAGTGAGCAGTGACGTCTGGGATGTACTGGGATCACCCACAGAGACTACTGACCAAGAACGTTTGAGCTCACCCAGCCTTCACCCTCAGAATGACTGGATCTTTGGTCGTATGGCTGATTCTGTAAAACGATTCTAAACCTCCCCATCTCCAACTCATAGTCCTGAACTGCTGACACTGAATCCATTTGCACATTACATCTATCGCATATTTCAGTGTCAGGTACGGGGGCATGCAGCCGGTGAGCTTTAACAGGAAGAGGTCGTCTTTCTCCACTTCCTTTACGGTCTGTAAGGTGCCAAAAAACATCAATACCTGATGTAGTAACTGGCAATACGAAAGCGTAGCATTTAAGAATCACTGGAAGGACTCGGTATACGCATTTGGATTTTAATTCTGAATGGTGAAGACTTTCCAACAGGATATACCCGGGTCAGTGAGGCACAGCACTGAGCAGGTGTCCTCAAACCACCTCCACACACTTCACCTCTCCTCTCCTAATCCCAGCCTGGCTTCTGTCCCATAAACCTGTCCCACGCACACATCCTCCCCCCCCTTCGAGGAAATCGACTGGTCGCACACAGTTTTTGTTTGTCTGCGGCACAGTGACTGGCGTGGCAGACCGGTTGGTGGACTGAACATATTCACAATGGCGGTAGTGATGTCAGAGCGGGGGGAGGGTCAGAGGTCACGGTGCCACAAACGCGGAGCGGATCTTAAATCCTTCCGGCGTGTGTGGTCGCGTTTGAGGTTCCCTCTCTCTCTCGCTCGCCCCCGATGGCAAGCCTTCCGAACACCAGGGCCCACCGCAGGACAGGAAGACGGGAAGCGGGACGCATCACAGGGAGAGCGGCCAATCGGGCGAGGCGCACTAGCCACGCCTCCTCGCTGTCAGCTCACACGATGACGCTTCACCTTCGGACGCAAACTTTCCAACAGGACAGAACAGGGTCAGTGAGGCACAGCACTGAGCAGGTGTCCTCAAACCACCTCCACACTGCACCTCTCCTCTCCTAACCCCAGCCTGGCTCCTGTCCCATAACCCTGTCCCACATGGGGACAGGGTTCGAGGAAACAGAGCAAACAGCTTTTGTTTGTCTGCGGCACAGTGCCTGGCGTGGCAGACGGGTCTGTGGGAGAAGGGACTGTAGGGCGGGGTAAAGGCGGCCTTCTGAAGCCCACGGGCAGGGAGGACAGCCGTTAATTACCTCTGAGCAATTAACTGCCCCGAAAGCGGTCGCCTTGTTAACATCGTTTATTACCGTGTCCAATCAATCACTGCAGCAATTAAAGACAAGTGATCAGTAAAAAGCTAGGGTCAGTTGGGTCAGTCAGGCCAAGGGGGGATGGAGGGGTGGTGGTCAGGCTTGGGGGAGGTGGTTGGACAGGCTGGTTGAAAAGCCACTTTCCTTCAGACCAATTTCTGTTCCTTAGAAACAGAGTTTCCCTGCTGTTTGCAGACTGTAATGTCCTCCACACTGGACTCTTTCCACTCCCAATGAGATTACAGAATACCAGGTTCAGCAGGCTTACTGAAATACGGAAAAGGACAGAGAAACGTCAGCGGTACACTGAGCATCCCGAGCCGGGCTGCGTGTGACCTGCGCGTGTCACGCTCCTGCAGCTTCACGAGTCTAAAGCGAGCGTGAACGACGGAGAGCAGCGCCGCCGCTCGCTCCGCCGCTCCGCTCAGATCAAACAGCAGGAACGACGCCGAAGAGCGCCGCGCGGCAGCTCCTCATCCTCCACAGCTAATCATCCAGGAGAAGAGTTCACTCTCCCCTCCTCGAGTCCCATTACACACACTCCATACCAGCCGCTGGAACACCGGGGGAAAGGGGCTTCATTTAAAAGCGGTGTGGAAAGTGTTACTAATACGGAAAAGCACCCGCAGTGACAGATTTCAGGGTATGAACAAAACATTGCAATACCGTAACCACAGCTGTTGATTTGTTTTTTTCGCTATCAGAAGCAAGCGAGGCCCCCCGACAGCCTGACGTTAAGACACACGCAGAGGATGAAATGGTTATGGAGCTCCTGAGGTCTGTCCCTTAATTCTCACCTACGGAAGCGGCAGCACGGAACACGGAGACGAAAGCTGCCCTCAATTATGACTGACAGAGGAACCTTCAAACACGTGGGGGGGGGGGGGGGGGAATGAAAAAGTGAAAACAGAGAAACACATTTATACCCCCCCCCCCCCCCCCACCCCACCACCCGACAGTTGCCAAGGAAACCCTGCGTGTCTTTTGTCCCCGTCCGCATTCCACGCAGAAATAGATATGATCAACCGGACGCCGTGGCAACGAGATGGAATGGCGTCGGGGCGTGTCATCGGGGCCACGCCTCACCGCGGCTGCTGAACCGACCGCAGCCGGGCTGGGGAGGAGCTGGGGAGGGTCACACAGCGGCACACGGGTCACATGCTGAAGGACTGGTGAGGAGGAGGAGGGGTTTAAGAACAAAGGCGCTGCCGTACAAGCACAGGTTTCCCAGACGTGCTGCGCAGCGACACTCACTCCTGATTAAGGAAGCCATTCCGGCTCTGCGTCTGCGTCCGGTGGGCTCACACGCGGCTGGCTCCCGACCGGACCCCCCCAGCCCCCGCGGCCCCCGCCCTCGTGCCACCCCGGGAGGCTCCATTTGGGCAGGTTATGAGCGCGAGCAGGTTTCGGGCCGAGGAAGGGCCGCTTCTGAGCGGAGAGGCAGCGGGAGGGGAGGAAGTAGGTCACAGCGGATGAGACCGGGGAGGCGTGCCATCGATCTGCCGGCGGCGTCCGTTTTCACGGCGAGGCCGCTTCGTTAAGCACAGCGCTGAAACGTCACATCCAGGCCTTCGGTTTCCTTGGGATTTTTAAAGAGGCAGGAAGGTAACGGGCTGCGGGGGTGCTACAGGAGAGCTAGTGCCTGCGGGGTGCTACAGGAGAGCTAGCGCCCGCTGCGTGTGTCACACCCGCCGGCCCGGGGACAGTTCGGTTCCGGTCCGTCCCGCCGATGAGTTTACAGCAGGGGGAACAGCCCGCCCACGTTCCCAAACACCCGCCCCCCAGAGCTCCGCCACACCCCGCTGCAGTGAAAATGACACACTCCTCACCCCCAGGGGCGAGACGTCTCCCCATCCCCAACACCTCAAAAGCCCACAGCGTGTTTAACGCACCGCGTTCTCCAGACTCCACACTTCCATTCTCCATGTAAATAAGACAAATGGTTTTGCAGATAAAAGATCTTTCTGCATTCACACAGACCATTGCGCTGAATGAAGGTCAGGTCATTCGAGATGCTTGTCAATTGTAAGGGTTTGAAACAAAAAAAAAAGAACACTGCAACCTGTAGCTAACATAACACCGCCCTTAACAAAAGGCATCCAGTGACTACCATTCTGCAATACCGGAACAGCATTTCACAACTAAAACAAAAAGCATAAACAGTAACCGCTCCCACAGCAGGGCCTCGGACCCAGGCACCGCACCTGCAGACGACGCGCCATCAGCGCCCAGTCGTGACGACTGTGACGAGCGACGGGTCTCCCAGAGGGCTCCGAGTGCTGCACGCAGGCCTGTCTCAGGGGCAGAGCACGCGACAGGCCGTCGATGCTGTAAATCCTTCCGGCTCCCTCTCTCTCTCGCTCGCTTGCCCCGATCGCAAGCCTTTCCGAACGCCAGCGCCCACCGCGGGACCGAGGTCAGGAAGCAGGAACGCGTCACAGGGAGAGCGGCCAATCGGGCGAGGCGCATTAGCCACGCCTCCTCGCTGTCAGCTCACACATGCGGAGAATGAAACAGTGCCCAGCGATGATGTCATCGCTCAAAGGCAAGCGGCAGCGAGCATGTGGGGACCACATTTGAGCTGGGACAACAGAGCCCCATTCACTGTAGCGCCTGCCCCCCCCCCCCCCCCCCCGTCCTCCAGGACACGCCACTTCAAACACACTCTGCACTTCCTTTATGGCTGGCGTCTTCAAAGGGAAAGAGGAGAGCAGGCTTGCTTTGCAGAAAAGGGTTTCGGTTAAAGTCTTAACCTCGACTGTGTGATCTCTTTAAGGGAGGGGGGGGCACAGCAGGCGATGAGCAGCCCGGGGCCGTGAATAACGTTCTGCTTTGTTTCCAGCCCCCGTGCTCCAAACGCGCAGCGATGCCGAGCGGAAGGATTTCGTTTTTCATACGCACGTACCGGTTATCTGGCCTCCGTCCAGCAGGGGTCACCACGGGGGCGAAATGAGCTGGCAATAACACAACATATATTTATAAAAAGCGTAATTAACTATATTTGTACAGTGTGAATTGACTCACGCCATACAAATATAGGTACAACATGTTTTCCCCGCCTACACGTTGTAGACCTTTCCCTTTTAGAAAAGGGAACTGGTCCACTAATATTATGAGCACATGTTTACTTTGTCAGGTCCACTGTGCCTCTGAGAGTCTTGGAATGCAAATGGATACATTTTAAGAGCTCACACAGCAGCCGCAAACTGGCCCAGAGACCCAGAGCAGACACCCTCACCTACACGCATTACAGCTTAACCCCAGACAGCCTGTGAACGACTCAATTACTAACACGCAGGCGAATACAAACAAAACGCAGCCAAAACTACTAGCCAAACAAACCCTGACCTTTTTATGAGTCTTAAGACACATATTTAATGTATTATATTCATTTGAGATTAAGAGACATGTTATCCTCATGCCTGGGAAACCCAAAAAGCCCCAAAAAGGGTGGGTCATTTCGGGGAAACCTGACCTGACCCGAGGAAAAGCAGATAAGATCTCTCCTGGAAAACATGAGCACACACTGAATGTGCAGAACAGAGCAAAAACAAGCTTGGGTTACAGAAACCAGAGCGCCAGATATATCCAATTACCAGACTGCATTAGCATTCGTACCCACGCTAAGTGCATTTCATACAGGACTAATGAAATTGGGGAATGCCAAAGAAGGATTCAGAAACTGCATGAAGGAGGTCTGGGAGGTGGTGGTGGTGGTGGTAGGTGGGTGGGGTGGGGGGTATTTGGGGTACAGATGAGGGAAATAATTCATGAAGTGTGCCAACAATCATAATAATCCCTCGACAGGCAAGCACACAGCTTCACATCATTTTAAGGGCATGAATTTTAAGGACATGAATTCAAAAGCCTTAAAAAAGCTGGAAAGCAATCCATGCTACTACAAAAGACAAATCAGTCAAATGAATAGGCCTAGATTATTTCAGCTACGTCCAATGTGCGATTTAGCCACGCTGCAGATCTGTAATCCTGCATTGCTCATATGAACATCAAAAGGCAATAAAATCATGACTTTTGAACAGGTGTCATCCTCAGAGTTTTGTCCACATCCGCTCTGGTGACTCCCTGCTGCTCAGCTCTCCAGTTCCCGTGGCCCAAAAAAACAAAGCCCAGCCCTCATCTCCAGGTTGGGCGACTCTAAATATAGAGAACAAAGCTATTTGGGGAAAATAGGCCAAGCAGAGCACGGGGGAAAAAAAATGCGCTTGAAAAAAAAAGAGTCCCAAAAAAGCAGAAAGTAGGTATAATTGTTTGCTTTTACTTCCTGAAGCAGAGAGAGTGGACTGCGAACTGCTAAAGTAAACCAACAGAAAACAACCTAGTCATCTGGCAAAATATTTACTCCTTTCTCAATCCGGTTAAATCACTGAAAAGCAAGCATTACCCAAGTCCACTGCATAATCTCTCCAGCCTGACATTGATATTGAACTTTGTCAAAAATACAAAAAAGCGTAATAAGCAAACAGACTGTGATTACACACGCACATCTCCTGACGCAGTTTCTCTAACTCAATAACACGGCTGTGCTGGAGGACCAGGGTTCTGCGGTCTCATCGCCGGGCCGGAGTCTAACGTGTGCCTCAGTGCTGCTGCAGCCCGTCTCTATCAGAACCGGCGCCGGTGCCAGAACACTGCCCGCCCGCCCGCACACCTGCCTGCCCACCGGCCCACCTTCCCCAGCACACCGGACCGGCACGCTGGCCTGTATCTGGGCCGAGCCTGGCTCACCCCGCAGCAGAACGCCACTCACGCAGCCTCTTTGAGGCCGGCACCTCCAGCGCTGAAAAGATCAGGCCCCCCCCCCCGGACCACCTCAGCCTCAGCCTCAGCCTCAGGCTCAATAGCTCAGGGGCTGGAGCCGGGTTTGAGGCCCTTCTTATGTCATCGTCAGTTACGTGCTCTGGTGTGCGCTTCACAAAGAACACAGAGACCTCTTCAGAGAGGAGAAGGTTGTTAAGCAAGATGCCCAAACAGGTTTTTAGACCCTTTAACCTGCGCATTGGCTCACATACAGCAGGAGGACGGGCTCTCACTTACAGACAGAAATACAGTCATTCAGCTCCAGGCTGCGTGTTAAACAGGCCGAGGTCTGCGTTTACGGCTTCATGCTTTATATATTTTATAGCTCCTTAACTGCAGGGCCCCCGAAGCGTTCCGGACCTTTCCGTGATGGGGTGTCTCACATGGTTGGGCGGAGCCTTTCCCGGGACGCCGCGGCGATATCGTTTCGTATTTCCGTGCCGTCACGGCTTCACGCGTCGTACACACCGAGGCGAGCGCGCTGTCAATCACAGCGCCCCCCCCCACGCCGGCCCCGCCCCGCGGAAATCCCCCGAGGGCGACGGAGCGCCGCAGAGGGACGCAGCTGAGCGCAGAAAACAGAGCGCTTCTCCATCTCTCTCCATCTCTCTCTCTCCATTCTCTCCTCTCTCTCTTCTCTCTCCCCCTTCCACTGACACCCTCCTCTCGTCCACATCTCCCCCTCCCCCCCCCCCACGCAACGACCTCCAAACCCATCCTTCCCCTTCTCCAACACTCGTTTAGCGATGATCTCTGCATGTGCCGCCTCCTCACGCTCTCCTCTCTCTCTCTCCCCCTCTCCATCTGTCTCTCTCTCCATCTCTCTCCAACTCTCTCTCTCTCCCTCTCTTTCTCACACACCCTCTCCCTCTCCATCTCTCTCACACACTCTCACACTCTCTCTCTCTCTCACACTCACACACTCACTCTCTCTCTCTCCCTCCCTCTCTCCCTCACACTCACTCTCTCTCTCCCTCCATCTCTCCCTCACACTCACTCTCTCTCTCCCTCCCTCTCTCCCTCTCACACTCACTCTCTCTCTCAATCTCTTTCTCTCTCCCGATTCCAGCTGTACATCCACCCTCCTCTCGGTCCCACGCCTCCCCCCCCCCCCCACGCAAACGGAAAGCATCAAACCCAGTCCTTCCGGCACCTTCTCCGAAACGACGCGACAGGTTAATGCGATAGAGTTCGGCAGCATGCATGTGCACGTGCGCGTGCTACGTGCACGCTCGCCGGTCACGTGCGCCGTGCACGCTCCTGGCCGCACCACCCGATCCCTCCCTGTGAGAGCGAGAGCCTCCCGGACTCAATCGCCTGCTCCTTCCTTTCGGGAGGCAGCTGTGCTCTTCAGCCGAAGGGACGGGGCGGACAAAGGGCCCGGTGCTGAATGGGCAGGCGCTGCATTCATCTGGCCTTTCAGACGCGTCCGGAGCACGGCGCCAGAAACAGGGCCTCCGCACGCACCCGGGGGGGGGGGGGGGGGGGGGGGCGGCAGCGCCTCATTTACAAACGCTTGACCTTTCCAGCTCCCGGGCTGAGCCGCAGCGCAGAAAAGCACACATTTGCAAAAGAAAAAGAAGGGATGGAAATTGGCCGGTGAATTCGGGAGGGAGGCGGCAGCAGCGCCTCTTCTCCCTGATTACGAGCCCTTTCAAAAGGCAAAGCCGCCCGTCCCCCTGTGACCGTCTGCATGCATTTTAATGACGAGGCAAAAAAAAATATCTATTCCAGAACGGGACAATAGCATTGCCCCCTTAGAGCCAGCGCCCGTCCATGCAAAGACTTTCATTTTTATGATGTGCAAATGCAAATCGCATGCAAATTTCACCATATGGTGATGACTGCGTACGAGCCTCGTCCCACACCGCTCTCCAGCCACAGACAGGAGTTTTACATTTCAGGAACAGGAAGATATTTGAACTTTAATTTCCCTAAACGGGCTTTAAAAATGCCTGTTCTCAAAATTCTGAAACAAATACGTCAGTTCTCCCCCAGCGCCCTGCATCTTGTTCCACAGAGTCCTGACAGACAGACAGACAGACAGACAGGCAGGCAGGCATAGACAGACAGACAGACAGACAGACACACAGACAGACCCTCTCTCCTGAGGCTGGTCTCGCAGAAGGAGGCCCACAGCAGCGCGTTTACTGCCTGTTCTGCCCCTCGTTCCCCATTGGCTCACACTGGAAGAAACCGCATCACAAGCCTCGGTGGGAGGGGCCTGTCGCTCACGACAACCGCCCGCAGGGCTGGACCGCAGCGTTCTAACCGGCGCTCGCAGCGCGTGTACAGGGGCCCTGTCCGGGCCTGTCGGCACACCTGCACCCCCCCCAGGGGACGTCAGAGGCGCTGGAGTTCGGGGAATGCGTCTGACATCGCCGTGCACCTCCAGGGCCCGGGCCATCGGGAGCAGGACGAAGGCAAGCGCCCCCTGCTGGAGACTCCCCATCCATTACAGGCGACCTCTGCCTTCGAATCCCCTCCGCGACTTCCCTGCGCCATCGTCAAATCCAGCTGCCCGCTCTCAAACGAACAAGTCTGCAACAGGAACTCACGCAGTCCAAACCTCTGAGCCGGACCTTTCACCGGACAGTTTCTTGCGAGACAACGAGGTTTGGACCGGGCTGCGACTTTAAAGCCTTAAAATGTGTCAAAGCCTGTTTAACTCCCACGAGCGCTAACCTAAAAAAAGATTATCTCAGGGAAACAAATCCACCGGTGAGAAACGAAGGCCAGAGAGCCCGCGCAGACGAGCAGAGGAAGGCCCCTCAAATAAAGCACTCGGGTTCCAGAGGACACAGCGGCCCCAAAGGAGCGGAAGGTTCCTCTTCATCACGCGTGCATTACTGCGAGGTTATGAAGCGTTCACACAGCATAAGCAGCTTCAGCATCACGGCCACGCAGAGGCACTACATTTCAAAACTCATTGTGGCTTTTTCACACCTCTTTAACATAAAAGGGTCCATTTTCTTTCCACTCTACAACAGGCTCCAGCACCATACGCTGTAAAAGTGGCTTATATAAGAGGGCAGCGCTGTGTTTTGTCAGAGGGAGGTAAGTATCACAGAGAACAGAGACTGGATAATGCCTTTCTATACTCCCAGCAAAAATCATCCTGTTCTTTATCACATCGTCATCATTATTCATGTGCTACAGATGGAAACCCATTCACTGCAGTCAACAGCCATACCACCATTACGCTACCATTTATTTATGCTTCAGATATGGAAGGATTGCTGCTGTACATTTTGGGATGTATTGACACAGGTAATCCCTCTGTTGCAGGTGTGTTAAAGTGTTAAAAATTGAGGACTGCGGGACCAATAACATTCGCAATGGTCCAGAAGAGCTCTGGTCAGTGTTCCCACACATTCCCACCCCACAGGAGCTTCAGCCGCCAACCCAGAGGCAACGCTGCCATCTAGTGGCAAAGAGAGAGACAGGCGGGCACTCACGCCCCGACATTAGTGGGAAGCAGCGTAATCATTCCAATTAAATAAATTACTCTATAGGAGAGCAGCGTGCATCCTTATTGAATAATTAAGACTAATTATCTCTAAATTATAGTGACGGCTGCGGAAGTATGTGGGAGGTGTTTCAGAAGATAGGAGACCTGGGTATAGTGCTTAAGAGAGAGGAGGATTCAGCACTGAAAACTGCGCATGCTAACTGAGCGTGATAACTGTGCGTGATAACTGTGCGTGATAACTGTGCCTGATAACTGTGTGTGATCTCTCTGTTTAACAGCATACAATGCTCTAAATGCACATCAGAAATAACTGTGACCTGCCGGGACAAACTCTGTGAAAGCAGTGTGTGTATTACAATGAAAGCTGTAACACTATAGTGCAGTAATCGCTGCTGTGCTGCTCAAGTTATCCCATCCAAGTTAGCCTGAAATCCTGGGAGGGGGGGAATGGTAGGCTTGTGTTGCAGTGTGTGGGGCAGCCCACTCTGAACCCAGAAATGAATTCCCCCGTGTGGCTGGGGTTCCACTCCCCACCACGGCTCTGTCTGCACTGTGACTCCATCTGCCTCTGCAATCCTCTCGGCTGTCCCCCTATCCAAATAAAGCGAACAAACTATTTAAGGAGGGCTCTCCTTTTTAAAAAAAAACAAGAACCATTAGCGTGCCCGACTGCTCAGGACAGTAACGGACTGAATAGAGCACATCTGTATATGCGTGTAAGTACCAAGGCAAGCCCTGAGCTGCAGTACCAACGATGTACAGCAGGCGGAGCTGTTGTACTGCAGTACATTTCGATGATCATAGCGCAGTGTAATGCTCTTTAAGAGTCGGTGAGTCACAGTGGTCGCAGTCAGACACCTCCTGCTCCAGCTAGCGCCCGTGCTGGGGCGTCTGGGTAAATCCGCTCCAGCCTCAGCTCGTAAGGCGCAGGGGAAGTTGCGGCGGGGCACACAGAGCGCGCCGCTCTGCAGAATCCACGTCCCCGCAGGCCGGACGCCGGCGTTCTTCTCACTCTGTAATCACTGCACGCCGCTCCGAACTCAGACCTGCGCTCGCGTACCTGGAGCTCCTTTCCACAGCGCTTCCCCCATATCAGAGACAGTTCTGTCTGATCGTTTGGATTTTTACTGAAATGTATGCATTGCACTTAAACTGACGTTCCAGGCTCCTTTCATGAACTTTAATTGATGGGGTCTCACATGGCCAAAAGTCATTTATGCAATCGGCTTTCCGTGTACACTCCTAAATCGGGCAGCCTGCGTGTGTAACAAACGTGAACAAAAGCGATCTGCAAAGTGATGACAAATCCAGATGAGTAGTGGCTTAGCAGCGCAAACGCAACGGACTGAGCCCAGCTGGAATAAGCACTAGCGTACGACGTGAGTCTCCCCCTCCTCCCTCACCGCCCCCACACGCCCCCCCCTCCCCCCCACCCCCCCGCGCTGGGACCCGCTGGAGCAGATCACTGTGACTGCGTCAGTATTAAAGACACTGCGGCACGGCGAGGCCGCCCCCACAGGAAGCCCAGCGGAGGAAACGGTTTTGGCGTCTCTCTGTGTTTTTCCAGAGCGGCCGTCCCGCCGGTGGAATTCGTGTGCGGCACCGCGGGGGCTGAGCGGGGGGCTTGCGTAAGAGGACGCGCTGCTCCGCGTGAGTGACACGTCCACGCGGGCAGGCGGGCGGGCGGGCGTGGGGGGGAGGCGTGTGTGCGGGCGGGCGCGCGTGTGGGCGGGGATATTTAAGATGGCCGTGGAGCCGTCCCTGTGACCCGTGGAGTTCTGCGCCGTCTCTTTGCTCCAGAAACAGACGCTGCTGTGCCCCTGCAGAGACGCGCGTGTGTGTGCATGCGCCGGCATGCATCCACCGCGTGATGCGATATGTGCCTGTGGAGTGTGTGTGTGTGTGTGTACCTGTGTGTGTGTTACACCTGTCTGCCACGTTGCGTAAGTGCTCACTGGCGCACTGTTCCAGTGCAGCTGCAGCGCATGCATGCACAGACTCACCAGGCCTGCGGTGAGCGAGGGTGCTGATTGGCCGAGGGACTGGTTCCTCATGCGCACCATGTTGTTGGGCTCCCCGGGCTGCTGCCAGGCCAGCTGGCTGACCCCGCCGTGCATGCTGCTGGACAGGGGCAGGAGCTGCTTCCCTGGGGAGAGAGGAGCACGGAGCCAGGGTCAGCTGAGACCTCTCAGTCTCTCTCACGCACACACACACTCACACTCACACTCACACTCACACGCAAGCACACACTAACACATGTACACAAAAAACCCCACGCGCAGGTGAGCATGCTCGCACACACACGCACACACGCATATACACAAAAAACCCCACACACACATAAGCATGCACTCGCATGCATGCACGCATAAATACATATACACAAAAAACCCCCACACACATGCATGAACACACATGCAGACGCAGACACGCACACTCGCACGTATGCACGCACGCTCACAGGGATCACGCAGGAGGCGCGCACAAAGCCTGATCATTTCACGGCTAACGCAAACGCGTACGATCACAGCAGCAGCAGCCATAAGCTGGTACGGCAGGGCTGGTGGAGTGAGAAGCTGTCAGGAACAGGTGACCCATCCACAGGCGGAGCAGGAGCAGGGGCCAGCGGCGGGCGCCAGGGTGAGAGGGCGAGCCCGTGGGGCTACCCCAAACACAGGGCACCAGCACCTCAAAGCGCTCGTGTGGAAACGCCGTGGATGCGTCCGTTAGCCAAAGCCCTCTATGGAAGATTCAGCCTGGCGTTAGCAGGAGGGCCAGTGGCGGAGGCTGATGATGATGATGATGATGATGATGCTGAGGCGGTGCTTTAGGGGGAGTGCTACAGCACAGCCTCCCCCGCCCCCCCCATTCAGCCCCCGCCACCACCCCCGGCTGTGATTTACCACACTGAGGGCTGACGGAGGCAGGAAGTGGAGCCAGCGACGGACAGCACACGTGGTACACACAGCTCAGCTCAGTACAGCTCAACACAGAACACAGCTCAGCACAGCATCACATCACAGCACTGCTCAGCGCAACACAGAACACAGCTCAGCTCAGCTCAGCTCAGCTCAGCTCAGCACAGCTCAGCACAGCTCAGCTGTTCAGTGTATGGGGGTACATTCGTTTGAGCAGGGGACAATGTGCCTGTTGATTTTCTAGTGACGCAACACATTGGTGTGACGGTCGAGGTTTAGTCTAAGACTAAGTTTAATTCAGCGTGCATGCTGCTCGAGGATGTGTACATCTGCAGGCATGCATTTGCATGTGTGCTAGAGCATGTGCAGGCATTTGCATGCGCATGCATGCGCAAGCAGGAGAACTGCGTACGTGCAAGCATGGGTGAGAGTAGCCATGCCTGCGTGTGTGTGTGTGTGTGTGTGTGTGTGCGTGTGTGTGTGTGTGTGTGTGTGTGTGTGTGCGCGAGTGTGTATGTGAGAGTGTGCATGTGTGTGTGTGTGAGTGTGCGTGCGTGTATATATGTGTGTGTGTGTGCGTAGGTGTGTGTGTCTGTGTGTGTGTGAGAGAGTGTGTGTGTGTGTGTGTGTGTGTGAGTGTGTGTGAGAGTGTGTGTGTGTGTGAGTGTGCGTGAGTGAGTGTATGTGCGAGTGTGTGTGTGTGTATATATGTGTGTGTGTGTGTGTGTGTGTGTGTGTGTATATGTGTGTGTGTGTCTGAGTGTGTGGGTGTGTGCGTGTGTGTGTGTATGAGTGTGTGTGTATGTGTGCGTGTGTGTATGTGTGTGTGTGTGTGTGTGTGTGTGTGTGTGAGAGTGTGCGTGTGCGTGTGTGTGTGCGAGTGTGTGTGTGCGTGTGTATGTGTGTGTGTGTGTGAGTGAGTGTGTGTGCGAGTGTATATGTGTGCGTGTGTGTGTGTGTAGCGGCGCTCACCGGTCAGTCCGCAGGCCATGCTGCTGCGGCGGGCGCGTGTGTCATCCTGGCTCAGCTGCCGCTGCAGTTTGGTCTTCCCGGCCGAGGGGGACAGGTCCGGGTTACTCAGCTTCCGGAAGAGCAGGGGAGGGGGCGCCGCAAACTCCTTCTGCAGGAGGAGAGAGAGAGAGAGCGTCACGCACACGCTACACGCACACGCTACACGCACTAAGCCAAACCTGGCCTTTGGGGCTACTGTGATAGATCAGGGTGCCCAGCTAGTCAGACCTGCAACCAGTGCCAACCCAGCACAGACACATGCATACAGACAGAGAGAGAGACAGGGAGAGAGACAGACAAAAACACATGCATGTGCGCACGCGCACACACACACACAGACAGACAGACAGGGAGAGAAAAGAGACAGAGACAGAGAGAGAGGTGCACAGGTACACACAAACAAAAACAAAGCCTGTGTGTGTACGCACGCACACACACTGGCATATCCCCTTTATCCTCTACCCTGTGTTAGCAGTCCACACAACACACACACACACACACACACACACACACACACAACACACACACGCACACCACGCACACCACACACACAGGGAAATGGCTCCAACACTGACTGTCACGCACTTAACTCCTGATCTGGACAATCCCAGCTAAAGCCAAAAGCTTTTATAGACGGGACGCTAATACTCTCCCTGCTGAGTGGAAATGGGGACATTATAATTAAGAGCCTCATCCTCCAGCCTTCCCCAGCCCTCTAATTGCTTGATAAGTAAAATCATCAGACGCATGCCAATTAGCCACTGTGAGGTCCTTCCAGGTCCCAGCGCACAAGTGAATGGAGCACAGCCCCACAGAAGAAGCACAGCCCAACAGGAGCACAGCCCAACAGAAGAAGCACAACCCAATAGGAGCACAGCCCAATAGAAGCACAGCCCCACAGAAGAAGCACAGCTCAACAGGAGCACAGCCCAACAGGAGCACAGCCCCACAGAAGAAGCACAGCCCAATAGGAGCACAGCCCAACAGAAGAAGCACAACCCAACAGGAGCACAGCCCCACAGAAGCACAGCCCCACAGAAGCACAGCTTCACAGAACCACAGCCCAATAGAACCACAGCCCAATAGAAGCACAGCCCCATAGAACCATAGCTGCACAGAAGATGCACAGCCCCACAGAAAGGATAGCAGCAGGTCTGTACTGACAGGACTTGCAAAGATAAACCCTCACACGATCAGCACGTTAATAAAGATGCCCTCAAAAGCACACGTTTTGTTTTCCAACAGTAGCAAGGGTGTGTCCTTCAGGACTGCCATCAGTGTAACTGCTGCGGAAGGCCACAGCTGCAATAAGCTTTCACAGACGTGATTCTGAGAGTACGTAAAACAAAACAGCGGTGCATTCATCAATCCCTGACACATTCAGGTTAATCATTTATCATTCTGCCTCTACATTTACCAACGGCGTTTCATGCCCACCATAACGTACTGTCACAAACCGTGTTTTTAATAGGCATATTCATTACACGCCATAAAATATACAGGGCCGTTTGCTGACGGAAGCAGAAACGAGGGGTGGGGGTGGGGGGGCACATCTCAAACGCAGCAGCGGCATAAATGAAGCCGGGGCGGAGGAATCCATCACAGTCACAGCCACGGCGACCGCGGCGGCCTTCCGTTAGCATACGCTCTGCATACTCAAACCGCACGGGCAGCACAAAGCCCGCGTCCACAGCTCCTCTTACATCACTCACACGCGATTAAGTAAAGGCAGGTCCCCTCCCTCCCTCCCTCTCCCGGCCCGCGCTGCGCAGAGGGGCGCTATTTACACAGCGCTCGTCCCGTGCACGTCCCCAATCCATCACGCCTGTCCAGGCGGCCGCCGAAGAACCAGCACGCCTCCGCCCCCGGGGGACCCGGGCCCAGACAGATTTATGCCCCCGTACATACCGATTACACAGGGGAACCTGCCCCGGCTGGCTTCCCCCACACCTGCCCGTCATCGCCCCGGGCCCCACCTCAACCCTGTCCAACTCCCAGGCCCACCCCCGAGCCAGGCCTAGGCCCCTCCCCTGCTCCCAGGCCCCAACTCTGATCTAGACCCCACCCCCACCCCAGGCTCCTCCCCCACCCTGCTCCCAGGCCCAGCCCCAGGCCCTCCCCTGCGCTGCTCCCAGGTACGGCACAGTAGCGAGCGGGCTGGGGCTCACCCCTGGCGTGGTGCGGCGCGCTGCACGCGTGTTTGCTCAGTACACACGGGGCCGCGGGGCTACTGTCTGTTTGCTCAGGCCAGGCGAGCTCAACGCCGCCACTCCAAAGTCCACAGGCCGGGATCGAGCTCCGAGAGGAGCCCTGTTTGAGCGGGGCTTTGTGACTTAGACCAGCGCAGGATAATGAGAGGTTTGGGGCGGGGCGGGGCGGGGGGGCGGGGGAGCAGCTGGACCAGCTTTGAAGTCCGTTCTGGCCTCCCCTCCCTCACACCGGAGACAGAGACGCTGGGAAAGTCACCAGGCTGCTCTTCAGGGAGAGCTGAGGTGCTCTGCGCCCCCACCCCCCCCCTCTCCATTCACCCCCACGGCATCGCTGCTGACCGATCGCCCAGGCCCACAGACGGCCCTCACACCGACAGCCTGTGAAGAGGATCAGGAGGTCCCGCACACCAGGCTGTACCCCACCACGCCCATCCACTGTCTCTCTCTCTCTCTCTCTCTCTGTCTCTCTCAGCGCGGGCTGCCACTGGAGTCACACAGAGAGGAAGAAACCAGGGCTTCCTGTGCGAATGAGAGAGGCCGTCCGTCTCTCAGCGGGCTGCTGTGTTAGAGGGTCTGACAGGCCCCAGACTCTCCCTCGGGCCGTAAGGGGGGGCTGATGACTTCCCAATGTGTCCGGTTGGGGGAGGCCGGGGGAGGCCGGGGGAGGGGGGCGCTCTGTGACAGGTGTGCGGTGAGGACATTGTGCGTGAGAAGGAGCTCCAGCAGCACAGGGGCTCTGTGTGCAGGCCAGGCTGGGTCACATGACCAGGCCGGAGAGTCACTGCAGCCCTCCAGCACATCCTGCCTCTCACGCACACACACTCACACGCGCACACACAGCTGCATCGCTGCTCTCCGCTGGGGACGTACAGGACACTGCCCTCCTCACAGCACACACACACACACAAATCACTCCAGAGTGTGTGTGTGTGTGTGTGTGTGTGTGAGTGTGCGTGTTTGAGTGTGTGTGTGTGTGTGTGTGTGTGTGTGCGTGCGCCTGGGTGTGTGTGTGTGTGTGTGTGTGTGCGCGCGTGCATGAGCATGTGTGTGTGTGTGTGTGGTGGACTCAGAGAGCACATTTAATTTAGTGTGTGTTCACAGCCTGCTGGAGACGTATTCCAGATGTGCTGTAGGTGTAAGAGCAGCAGGAACAGCGTTTGTTCATCACCAGGGCGGGGCTGAGTCCAGCTCGCGGGGGGAGGGGCCCAGTGTCTTTCCAGTCTGGCGAGGCGGGCACCCCAACGCACCACGGCAACACAGAATGGGGTTGCCAGGGTAACAGCATCATCACGTCCCCCTGTGGTTCAGAAGGCCCCCGCCTGCAGCCCAGGCAGAGAGCGGCTTCAGGAGACGGCTGCAGACAGGCACTCAGTCCCAAACAGAGCAGCACACGAAGGCAGCGTCCGCATCACTGTGCATTCACACTGCATGCAGGAGCCCAGGCAGTACGACACCCAAGGAAAACCAGTCTTTAGCAGGCTGGCTACTTTGCTCCTAATTCAACTATAACTGTTCTGGCAAACTGCCTGATCAGTTGAGCACAAGTGCATTCGTACAGTTTGCCGGCTAAGGCACATTACCCTAGCTCTGTGGGCTAATAACATTATTTGGATTAACAAGCCAGTTTATGGAAAGCTCTATGAGTCACGATACATACGTCCTATTACCTATTACTCCAAAGAATGCTGAAATGAAAACCCGTTTCTTAATTTCAGCTACAATATCCGGGCAACTCACTAGACTTGTAAACCACCTCGTGGTGTCCCTGGCAGCGACACCGGCCATCGTTGTTTTTAACGGAAATGAGCACAGGCGAAGATTTACGGGACATGCCACACGCCCAAGTGCACATCTGACGTTGTCTCCGCAGCGGGTCTGATTTAAGGCACCTCTGTGGGCAGCGTCCTGCGCCGCACGCAAAACCTGAACAGACTCCTGCACTTCCTGCCCTGAAAACGCAGCCCCGTAAATCAGCGTTTCCCTGAAACGGAACGCCGCCATTTTGTCTGGCTGGCCCCGGGGACGGAAGAGACACGCGAGAGTGACACGGGGGGGTGGGGGGGGGGGGGGTGCCTAATCTCCGGAGAGCGCACGGAGGCTGTCTCCAGGGAGACGGTGATGTAATCCAGGGGGCTTACAGCTCCCCCCTCTCTGCAGAAGCAGAGGGCTGAAGCAGCCGCAGGTTATTTACTGCAGGTCTCGTCCCCTGTCATTACCCTTCTCTCCTCCTCGCTGGGACCGCGGCGTCTGCAGGCGGCTCGCTGCGTTTGGGGGAGACGGAGCGGAGACTCGCGCTGCTGCTGACCGAGCCTCCCTCCGGGGGGCGACCGCGGCCCACCCCACCCCACCCCACCGCCGCCCCGCCCCGCGCACCGGAGGCTGCGTCACTGCACCCAAACCGCAGCCATAGCACGGTCACGGTTATGAGAGTGTGTGTGTGTCTGTGAGTGTGTCTGTGAGTGTGTCTGTGAGTGTGTCTGTGAGTGTGTCTGTGAGTGTGTCTGTAAGTGTGTCTGTTGTCTGTGAGTGTGTCTGTGAGTGTGTCTGTGAGTGTGTCTGTGAGTGTGTCTGTGAGTGTGTCTGTGTGTGTGTCTGTGAGTGTGTCTGTGAGTGTATCTGAGTGAGTGAGCGTGCGTGCGCGTTTGTGCATATTTGTTTCAGTACCCAGAGAATCAGACAGGCGATCGTGTCTGTACAAAGAGGGGTGTTTCACTCCCTCCCAGTGTGACTGTACTCTGATACGGATTACACTGGGCAATGCGAAGCCCAGATATCCTGAAGACCACCACATAGCCGGGACTGCAGCCTGCAGCATCTGATCTACGGCGAGCTCTGACGACAGATCTGCGTGGATCAGGAAAACAGAGCAATAAATAAGCTCTCTGAACCCCCCCATATCCACAGGCAGCGCTGGAAAGAGCTCAGCCTGGCTCTTATTAATATCGCTGCGCTGACTCTGGCTCATAGACCACAACCCCTGCTGGATCGTTCAGAGTTGGGACGTGACCAGACTGTTTTCTTCCTCACAAAACGCTCTCCCTGTTCTCTGTCTGTTTCAGCTGTTCCCCTCTAACACCTGGGACAGGCCCCATTTACATAAATCCATTCTGTCATCAAAGACAGCTTTAGACAGGCACTGCACGCCCTCTGAGACGCCCCCCAGCCCGACACCAGCCCTGCTGCAGTCTGCAGACTTCCCACAGAGAGAGGGCTGTCCTTGTGAGCGGTGCACGTGTGGATAAGCCAGCGCTTCCCTCCGCACTGTTCTGAGCCGAACACGTATCCAGATCTGCGTGGGCGGGGAGGTGTTGGGGGGGGGGGTGGGGGGGTCTCCTCCACCAGCCGATTCGCACGCAGACGCCACATCTGTCTCTCCTGCTTGTCTGTCTGTGTCTGTCTGTCCTGCCAGTCTGTCTTTGCCTGTCTGTCTGTATCTGCCTGCCAGTCTGTCTGTGCCTGTCTGTCTGTGTCTGTCTGCCTGCCTGCCTGTCTGTCTGTCTTTCTGTCTGTCTGTCTGCCTGCCTGCCTGCCTGCCTGTCTGTCTGTCTGTCTGTCTGTCTGTCTGTCTGTCTGTCTGTCCGCGGCGGCGGGAGGGAGTGCGCGGCGAGGGAGGAGGGTGGAGAGATGGAGGCCCAGGCCAGATCCCACATGTGGAGATATCCCACCATCCGATGGCGTGACCGAGGTGTGCACGCCCTGACTGGCTGGAGGAAGCGGGAGGAGGAGGAGAGAGGGGAGGGAGGGAGGAGAGGGAGAGGAGAGAGGGAGAGAGAGAGGAGAGAGGAGGAGAAAAGAGAGGAGAGAGAAGAGAGAGGAGAGAGAAAAGAGAGAGAGAAGAGAGAGGAGAGAGGGAGAGAGAGAAGGAGAGAGAGAGGGGAGGAGGAGGGAGAAGGACAGAGAGAAAGAAAGAAAGAAAGAGAGAGATGGGGAGAGAGAGAGAAAGAGAGAGGGGGGGAAAGGAAGGAGAAAGGGACAGAGAGAGGAGAGAGAGAGAGGAGGGAGTACAGGGCTGCTAATCACCATCTGTGTCTCCCGTAGGAAGGAGAGGAGTGAGAGATTACACACAGCAGGTCTGCCGCACCCTTCCACAAATGTTCAGCTGCGCTGGCCAGTGTTCAGCTGCGCAGGCCAGTGTTCAGCTGCGCAGGCCAATGTTCAGCTGCGCAGGCCAATGTTCAGCTGCGCTGGCCAGTGTTCAGCTGCGCAGGCCAGTGTTCAGCTGCGCAGGCCAGTGTTCAGCTGCGCAGGCCAGTGTTCAGCTGCGCAGGCCAGCGTTCTGCAGGACCCGTTATGAAGGGGTACAGACGTGAGCCGGCCTCCCCCAGCGTGTGAAGCCCAGCTCAGCCCTGCATGTATGCAGTAGTGGAGAGAGACTCCTCACTGTGAAGTCTGAGTGTGAAGTCCGAGTGAAGGCCAGTGTCTGAGTTAACCTTTCTCTGTGAGAGCGGTGTGGATGATTGAAGGTGTTGCCATGGCTGCAGAAAGCAGGGCCCGGCTGGGGGGGTGGGGGGGGGGCGGTGCCCTTTGGTGCAGTAATGAAAGTTCAGCGGCGGCCCGGAGCCAGACGGCCGGCTCTGTCTGCAGCGCTGTCCGCTCTGACTAATGCCTTCATTACCCAGAGGCCTTTGGCTAACGCGAGCGCAACGGCGCTCTCCCACACAGCCCAGCGAGCAGCCGCCCGCCGAGGGGGGGGGGCGTGGGTGTGGAGGCCGTCCGGAATACGGACCCGGATGACGTCTCATCCTCCGCCTCCCTGCAGCGGCGCCCCGAAGCGCGGTCGCTCCTCTTCCTCCTCCTCTTCCTCCCTCTCCCAAAAGCTGCCAAAAGCTGCCTTTCACATCACGGGGGGGGGGGGGAATAAGTTTAAATTTATGCTGACGGACCGGGCAGACAGAGCAGCAGAGGCCCGCAGGCAGAGATCACTGGTATCTGTCTCGTGGGTATCTGGTCATGTCTCAGGCACGCAGCGCACTAGCAGTAATAAAGGCACAGAAAGCCTCGGGCCTCTGCACAGACAGACAGAGCGCCACAGCGCCTCAGCACCGCAGCGCTTCAGATTCGGAGGGGGCGCGGGAGGAAGGGCTGTCTGGGGCGCGCCTGTACGGGCAGCGCTCCTCCTGCAGAGCAGAGCAGGTGATGACAGAGGGGAGGGGAGGAAAGGGGGGGGGGTAGAAGTGGGGCAGCGAGGTCCCTGCGGACCAGCCCGGGTCCCGCAGGGCAGCGGAGACGCTCTCATTAACCCCCTGCCGGGTCGGACCCCCCCCCACCCCCCCGCCGGGCCCAGACAGGAGGAGCCGCCGCGCTGCCAGCTGAACCCAGACGCCGCGCATTAGCATTTAGAGCCGCGCGCGCAGGGGAACGTCAGCGCGGGGTAATTAGCTTAGCGCGGCCCGGCGCTGGGCGCAGAGATAAGGGTTATTTATGCACCGCCGCTAACGCTAACGCTAACGCCGCTCACAGCAGCCGCCGGCACGTCTCTGAGGGGCCATCGAGCAGCCCGGAGCCACAGACAGAACAGCGGTGACCGGATCAGCCGCGCAGCATCAGACGGGGTTTCATCTGCGCGCGTCGGCCATTTTGGGACGCGCAGAAAAGCTCAGGACCGGAGCAGACGCGTCCCCGTGCGACCCCGGCTTCCAAGCGCACGGGAGAGTCCGGCCCAAGGCCGCGACGCGCCGAGCTCAGCTGCGCAGCCAATCAGAGGCCCCGATCCGCAGGGGGCGTATGCCCGGGGTCCAGACCCCACCCGAGGGCGGAGCCAACCCTGCATCACCCCCCCCACAGCAGACCGCCCCCTCAGGGCGTAGTTTAGCACCTCTCACACTGGGAGAACTTCAAAGCTTCCAGAAGCTTCCCTTCGGCCCGTATCTGAGTGAATTCAGAGCTCTCCACGGACACGCCTGCCTGCCCCCCCCGCCCCCCGGACAGCGGTGCGCCAGACGGAGCCGGACCGGGGGCAAACGGCCTCGTTCTCCGCCAAAACGAGCTCGGCGGGGGGGCGCCGCGGCTGCCGGTGCGGGACTGTGGTCTCGTCGGGGGGGCGGAGCGGGGTAAGGCCCCCTCCAGGGACGGCGGTCAGGGCTCCGCTCAGGAATGTGCGAGAGCAGGGACGCGAGACCGATTTTAAAACACGCTCGGCGGCCGCCCCGCTCCACATCCCCTCCGCGCGGCCTAATTGAAAGCCCTCACCGTTAAATTGGATTCTTCTTAAAACAGCCATTAACGTAAACCACACAACATTTTCCCATCTATGGACACTTACAGCGTAATGTAATAAACTCCTGCAACCTGAGATCACTGTGAAATGTCGGGACTGCTATTTTTCTTTCAAAAGCAGCGCTCAGTGTGGCTAGAGAGAGATCAGTGTGGCTAGAGAGAGATCAGTGTGGCTAGAGAGAGAGATCAGTGTGGCTAGAGAGAGAGATCAGTGTGGCTAGAGATAGATCAGTGTGGCTAGAGAGAGATCAGTGTGGCTAGAGAGAGATCAGTGTGGTTAGAGAGAGATCAGTGCAGCTATACAGAGAGATCAGTGTGGCTATACAGAGAGATCAGTGTGGCTGTACAGAGAGATCAGTGCAGCTATACAGAGAGATCAGTGTGGCTGTACAGAGAGATCAGTGTGGCTGTACAGAGAGATCAGTGTGGCTATACAGAGAGATCAGTGTGGCTGTACAGAGAGATCAGTGTGGCTGTACAGAGAGATCAGTGTGGCTGTACAGAGAGATCAGTGTGGCTATACAGAGAGATCAGTGTGGCTGTACAGAGAGATCAGTGTAGGACGTCCTTATTTACAGCTCTTCTTGAGAGGGGGCAGGATTACGCAGCATCACCCCGGAGCAGGAGCAGCTCATAAAGACAGAGCTGCACTCAGACCTGGTCTCTGCGTCTGTCCTCAGTCACAAATCATCAGCGCTGCAGCGCTTTGGATTATGGGGTCGGTGATTATCTCTCTCACCGAAAGCTCCAGAGGGCCAGGGAGACGTGCAGGCTGGCCGCTGGCTAGGTCAGCTGAGCTCCATCTCTCCGGACGGGGTTCCCATAGAAACGCAGTCACAGGCACTCGGTCCTCAGCCCCAGCCGTCGGGGCCAGAGCTGATTAATGGGAGCGATGCAGCGTTTCCACGGGCCCTGATGAAGTCTCACTCAGAGCTCCGGCGCCGGCTCTTAACTCACTGGTCGGGCAGGAGAATCTTGGCCCGGTAATGCTTTTCGTTCTAATTAATTTAACGCTAATGGGGCTTCGCAAAAGAAAAGAACGAGGAGGCCTCTTTTATCTTCGCACAGGGCACACTGTCTGCTGCAGCCGCTCGCAGCTCTCAGGCAGACTGCAGAGGGACAAAGTGCACTGATCCACAGCACTGAGTAAAGAGAAAACAAAAGCTTCACAGGAACGCTCTGAATCCAGCCAGAACCCCGAACAGAAGGGTCCCGTTACCCCAAAAAACAAAACCAACACATCCACACTCACACACACAAGCGCAACAGACACACACACATACACACGTGCGCACACACACACACGCGCACACACACAAGCGCACATACACACACACACAAGCGCACAGACGCACACACACACACATTTCATCTGCTCCATCCCTGCTCTCTGCCTCTGCTCCCATTCGAAGCAGTCCGCACTGCTGACATAAACCTCTTGGCCCGAGCTCCTCTGTTTATTCTCGCTATGACAAAATGCATTCCTGCTCCCTAAGACAATTTCCTCCCCTAAACGACTCTCTCTGCGCCGGGGAGGCTCAATCAGATCGAGAAGTGTGAGGTTCACACAACACTCCGTTTGGCCAGTCTGAGGGAAATGTGCGGGCTTCTTAGTTTCCGGGAAGGTCTCGAGGCCCTGTGATGTCATCGCCGGGGCCGGTTGCCAGGACGCCTCTGCTCCAATCAGCAGCGGCGCAGCCCTCGTTAAGCAGCTGAGGCCTGGCATCCCATCACACACAGCGTGACAGAGGCGTGGAGGGACAGGGCACCTCAGTCCACCCCAGGCCCACTAAATCAGACGACAGCGGAGACCTGAAATCCTACTCGTCCGCCAGTTAAGAGATACATTTAATTCAGAGTTCAAATAACACAACAACCTGGACGGGGACCTGAAAAACGGGTTTCTTAAAGACAGGGAGAAGAGCCCAGGAGCAGACAGCACAGCTCTTCCCCCCTGTCTGACGCTGTCTGTTTCACAGACTGCGCAGAGCACAGGACGTCTCCCAGCAGAGGCAGCCGGCGCAGTGCAGGGGGGAGCAGGCGGCTGGCGCAGTGCAGGGGGGAGCAGGCGGCTCCTGCACCCTGCAGCCGTCCCAGCGCTGCGGCCCGAATCGATACGGCCCAAAACAGCAGCCCTGCAGCTAGCAGAGCCCAGCGCAGGAGCCCCTCGAAGAGTCCCACAGACCCCCCTTTCATACAGCATCCACAGCAGCTTTGCCCCGACTCCACACACACACACGCACGCACGCACGCACACGCACACGCACACACACACGCGACACACACACACACACACACACACACACACACACATGCACACCACACGCACACCACGCACACCCCACGCACACACACCGCACAACACACACGCACACACACCACACACACACGCACACACACACGCACACACACACGACACACACCACACGACACACACACACACACGCACACGCGCACACACGCACACAACGCACACACACACACACAGACACACACCGCACACACACACGCACGCCACGCACACGCGCACGCCACCACACACACACACACACACACACACACACACACATATATACTCACACACACACACAACACACATACGCACACACCACGCACACACACACCACACGCACACACACACAACACACACAACACACACACACACACGCACACACAGCACACACCACACGCACACCAACGCACACGCACACGCACACACACCACCACACGCACACACAAAGCACACAACGCCACCACACGACCCCACGACACACACACAACCCACACGCACACCACACACAGCACACCACACAACGCACACACCACACACACACACACACAGCACACACACACACCACACACACACACACACACACACACACACACACCACACACACACACACACACACAACACACACACCACACCACACACACACAACCAGCACATCGCACACGCACACACACACCAGCACACACACACCACACACACACCGGAACACTACGCACATGCGCACACCACACCACACGCACACACGAACTACGGATGGTGATTTTCAACTATTTCACAGATCGAGGGATCACATAATGTGCTTGATTCCAAATCAATTCCTAGCATGGATCTATCTTTAGAACACACCTTGGCCGGGCAGCGCGGGTGGTACTGAAAATGCACGGACGCATAACAACACACAACAGTACCCAAGTTTTTCCATCATAAATAAGTCTTACTGTTTAGTTTATAGTGTCAATAAACACAGTTAGTGCCAGACACGGCACAAAGAATTTTTATTTTCAATTCGCAAGTGCTGCTCGTCCACAAAACCAATACACACACAACGGCTTGGCCGAATACTCGATTCTGATTGGCTGGGACGTGTGCATCGAGTCCCTTCGGCAGCGTGGCAGTCCCAGCAGTGGCCACAGGGTCCATCACGCCTCGCACGGAAACTCATTACTGTGGCTAATGGAAAAGCCAGCGGCTCCAGCCCGCACAGTCCCACCCAGCTGTTACTCCCCACGCGTGATTCAGGGGCTCCATTAACCCAGGATCCGGTGCAGTTATAAAAAATAAAAACAGCAACTCATTTTTAATGGAAAGCAGAAAGCTGATCGCGCTTGAGAACCGACCCCATCACATCATCCCAGCGATTTCCCCCAATAAACAGCCATTCATTAATCAACCGCACACACGTGCTAGCCAAGGCAGATCAGCAACATCAGCGAACATCAGCAAAGACGTAAATACGATGAGGTGAAAATGCCTTCCCTCTCTGGCCCAAAATCTACGGCAGGTTTAATTCGCCGTTAGATTAGGTGACGGCATAAAGCGCGCGGACTGTAATCCCGGCTGCTCAGTGCAATCAGAGAGCCAGCAGAGGACCGACGGGCTTTTAATCACCACTTCCTGATTGGCACTCACATTCAGGCTAGAAAACAGAGGGATTCTGGGAAAGCGAGGAACGAGGCGGAAGGAGGAGGATTCAGAAACCTGGCCAGTGCGGGCGCGGGGCGCCGCGCGGGAAACGAAGGGCGCCAGGCGGGCACTGTGCAGCGCTAACGCGGACGCGCCGCCGCAGGGGCTAGCGGCTGTGGCCTAAGCGCACGGGCGTTTAAGCCCGGCGGCCACGGGAGGGAGGGTCAGGCGGCCTAATCAGCCCCCAGCAGACAGGGCGTGTCTCCACGGAGGCGCAGGAGCTAATGCGCTCGCCGCGCGCGCAAAACCGCTCTCCGCGGGGAACAGGCCGTCCTCTGCCCAAACAGCACAGCCCCCCCGCGCCCGGAGAGAGCGTGTCACAGGCAGGGGCGAGCCGGGGCTGCGGGAGCCAGCCCAGCGGGACAGGACGGGACGGGACGGGGGCGAGCCGGTTCCTCTGCCACGCAAGCATTCCTCTCCGAGCCCCTACAGGGGACCCTACAGAACAGGCACGCTCAGTACGGCAGCCCCCGGGCTGATATCAGCCATAACCTGCGTCTGGCCAGCTCTACCGGCCCAGGCTCAGCCCTCAGGTTCACATCCCAGCACAAGCTCTGCACACAACCAGGCGTGCTGCATTCAGCGAAGGAGGAGATGAGCCGAGACTGAACTGAATAAAGAAAGAGGATTTTTCCACTTGCTCACTTCACTCTTAAGCAGACAACGTGAGTCTAGAGACCTAGTGAGCCTCTGTATAAATTTGCTTGTAGGTTATTTTTATTTGTGTCTGATTAAAAATAAGTAAAATCAGGCAATGATCTGAGCATGACACTTTCACTGAACGCGCAGAGTCAGCGGCAAAGCCTACGCACTGCCTCTCTGGCCATATGTGCTGAGTCATCATATCTGGCCCCGGGCCAGCAGATACACCCCCAATATTACCGCGCATCCCAGTGCTCCCTGGTGAACAGACCAAACGCCATTCTGCCATTTCACAAACTTCCTCATTAAACTTTCATTAAAAAGCCCTATCAAAGCTATCAAAAAAACAATAACGACAAATTACACAGAAAACAACATCTATTCCCAACATTTGTGCCCTAATGTTTGAGCACAACTCCGGTGCGCCTGACTGGCAGCTCTATAAACAACACCGGTTCACTCCTGTACTGAAAAGCCTTCAGGGTACACTTGCAATCTGCGTCAGTATCTGGTGCTTATGCAAACATCATATCGACACACCACTGAGCGAATTAAACAAAGAGCAGAATTTGGCACAGAACCCTGAAACAGATCGGGCCTCGCTACCCTGTCCCGTGCTGACTGAGACCCCCGCAGCCAGGGGAGGGGCCGGCGAACTCAACGTCCCTCCAGACGGGGTGGAAAGTTTTTTTAAAAAATTGGCACAGATCGGGAAAACCGTTTCAAAAAGAACTGACAGTTGCCCAAAACAATGCGGAAACTTCCAGCATCAGTTCAACTGGAGTTAATGCTGAATTCTACTCAGCATTCTCGACTACTTTGAGGAAACTTTCAATACTCATATTTTCCTTCCGTCTCTGCTTTCCACTGCGACTACGATAAAGCTTTGGATTTCAAAACTCAGGCGTCAACTCTCAAGGGACTGGAGGAAGTCTCAGTTTGATAAAAGCGGAGGGGGTTTTTTTTTCTTCTTTTGGTCTAGAACAATCGCAAAGGAGCTGTCAAAGCCTGTGGCACGGCCAATTTGCAGAGCACTAAAAGCCTGTCTGTCAGCCACCCTCAGGCCCCAGAGGAGAGCTGCTTGGGTAACACGGGCCCTGTGCAAACACTGCTCCCTCTTATTAGGCTCAGCGCCACTTCCCTTTGTCAGTCAGAAACGCACAAACGAAAAACAACGCTCGTGACCCAGCTAGAGCCCGGGCGGGCGTTCCCGTTGGGCCGCGAGCGAGGTCGTGCTGGGACACGGACCTGCGGGGCTGTCGGGACGTTTAGGGACGGCGGCCTGTCGCCTGCCGTTACTGGAGAGTACGAATCCCGTCGGCATCGTGCCGCGACGACTACGGCCTTGTCCTCATGTTACCCAGGACACATCTACAACGGTTTGGGACCTGCCTGTGAACGCAGTGAGCACATTAATGCACGTGCATTAATAAAGTGGATTCTAGTGCACATCACTGGAAAGCTTGGTTTTACGTTACAGCAAAAAACCTAAATGACTTAAACAGAGAGATCCGGTGACGAAATCTATTCAGCTTGACAAGACTGACAAACCCGCGTTACTAAGCCTTGCAGTCTGACAGATCAGGTTTAAAAAAAAAAGAAAAGTGGACACAGCGTTACTGTGATTTTACTGACATGCAGCTTCCTCCCACCGCAGCACGGCATCACACAGCTTCCTGTTCCTGTTTCAGTTAGCCGAGCGGAGGAGCAGCGGGGGAGGCTGATCCTAAGCCGCTGGTTCCCGAGCGTGAAAGGGACCCTGCGGTGTGCAGTGGGGGTGAAACGCGGCTCGTGCCAGAGCCAGGCGCTCGCGCGCAGCCAGGCTAAGGGTCCTCCTCCTGCGCGTGTGCGTCTGAGCGCGGCCACTGAACGGCTAAAGCAGAGGCAGCGGCAGCAGCAGCTCACAGGCGTGCTGCAGAGCGGAGCACGCTAACGCTAATGTGCGTGGGAGGCTGCAGCAATGAGCAGGGGCAAGTATGGCCAGGCAGAAAAAAGACAAAAATTTCTGCATTATAAAAACAAAACTTGGTAGACAAATAAGTATTTTTATTTGTTTTTAGCCTGAATAATTCTTGTATGTGGGGGGGGGGGAACTTGAACACTGTGTCACTGGTACAATAAGGATGACAGAAAAACAGAAAATTTGGCAATAAATAAGTAAGCGAGACACTGTTTTTCACCTTCTCAAGCAAGTCCGGCTCAAGGTCACATACCATTTCCTCCCATTATGAGACAGAATGATTTGCAATCGGAAGATGAACTTTCTCAAACGGCAAAGCAGCTGTTTGGGTAGGCGTACAATCGGACGTTCCTTCCAAAAGGCGGATCTCTGGGATCCCAGAGCAGTAATCTGCAGTGCGCCTGCCGTTAGTGAAGGAGGGAGGGAGGGAGAGAGAGAGAGAGAGAGAGAGGAGAGAGAGAGAGAGAGAGAGAGAGAGAGAGAGAGAGAGAGAGAGAGAGAGAGAGAGAGAGGAGAGAAGAAGAGAGACAGAGAGAGATGGAGAGAGAGAGAGACAGAGACAGAGAGACAGAGAGAGAGAGAGAGAGAGAGAGAGAGAGCGAGGGGGAAAGAGAGAGAGAGAGGGAGAGGGGAACAAACACACAGGAGCACCGCGTGCCAGAGCAGGCAGGATGTTTTTGTTTTCCGACAGCGCGGCTCCCCGGCAGCCCCGGGGTTAATCGGTGCGATGCGGCGCTGGGCAGCCGCGGGACAAACGCGGCGGTGAGTCAGACGCCTGGCGGCCCCGGCCCTTCACACGCAGCCCCGCGCGTCTCCTCCCGTCCGTGAGTCACGCCCGCGCTCGGGGCGCAGACGGGCGATCGAGGGGAGGCAGGGGCCTGAGCGCGGGCGGAGGGGGAGGCCTTCAGGCCGGAGCCGCGGCGGTCCGTCCACCGGGGGCTCTGCCGGAGGGCCCCGCCCCACCCCGGACTCCCCCTCACGCGTCAGGGCTGCGGGAAAACCTGCCTCCCGGATCTCTCCGCTCCCGCTCAGCGGCCATCTCCGCTGCAGGCGGACAGGAAGTGAAGCAGCGCACGCGAAGGCTGGGGGTCTCTCTCCAACAGCCTAACTGGCGCGGGTAACCAGGCCAGGAACGCGGTTCTGAGGGGGGACAGGAGGTCCAGGCGCCCCCACTTTGGTGCCTCAATGCACCAGAGCCGCTGCCCGCGGGCCACAATAAGAGCCCACAACGTCGCGCACACAGGGCGGGGAGCCGGGGTTAAAGGTCAGATTCCCAGGAGGGGCTCGGTCATACCCCTGAGTGACACACTCAGCTGAACCGGTTCAGTAAACGTCCAGCCGAATAACGCGTTCTACGCGAAGAATGCGAACCGTTAAAAGTCTCTCGGGGGAAAACGCGTCTCCCGAACACCTGGCGATGCGAAGAATCGCTGCGCCGCCAGCCAGAGGCCACGAGACCGCGTCACAGTTTTAACCGCTGATCCGAAAAGCCTGATTGGTCCATCCCCTTTGCCACCTTCTACGTTTCAGAGATCGCACTAAATCAAGCTGGAACGGTGATTTGTGTCGCTAGGCTACGCGCGGCAGCTCCGGGGGCCCTGCAGGCTGCGACAGGCCGCATTCCACGCCTGGCCCCGCCCCGCCGCCTGCAGCTCGCACGCCCCCGCGCCCCCCCCCCCCTCCCCGCGAGGACCGATAAATAACCACATTCTGCCCCCGAGCCGAGACTTCCCAGCCCGCACGCAGATCCCAAACTCCTGCTCCGCCCCACAGGGCCGCGTTTCTCACTCCTCGAGTCTGTAGATCAACCCCCCCCCCCCCCCCCCCCCCGCCCCGCAGCTCAGAAAGCCAGACACCGCCGGCCATTTCCCAAGGAGGGGGCGGAGCCCTGGAGCTCCGTCAGCAGCCAGAGCAGAAGAGGGGAGTCAGCCTGGGGAGGGGCTCTCTCACCTCAGCCGGGCACAGCCAATCAGAGACGCCACCTGCCCCCTGCCGATTACCTCACAGCTCCCAGATACCTACAAATTACCCACAATGCAGTGCAGAATAAGAACATTTTTAAAAAATCACTTTAGAAATGACAAATCAGGGCAGGCCATGTGGTGCGGTCCACAGAGAGGCCCACTCTCGGCCTGGTAGAAATGGATCCCCTGCCACAGCACTTTCAGTGCAGCGACCCGATCTCCATCCGTTACCCATCCTGCTCACCCCGACCCAGTAAAGTACACAACAACCAAACGAGAGCAGACTGTTCGCTCTCCCTTCCAAAACAGTACTCATCAAAAGCAGGGCTGTGGTGTCGTTACTGAAACGCTCTGGGGCTGTGGGTGTGAGGGCTTGTTATGCTTCAGTCTTTCTTTCCTTCCTTTCATCAAACCAGGCCTGCAGGACTTCATTCTGTTTATCTCGCACTGATTTCCCTCATTCAAAAGCACTTAAAAACGGTTTCAGCCGCGGCAGCTTTGTAACAGAAAGCAATGCCAGGGCGGCCCCCGTTCTTCAATGAAAAGTGGTTTATCAGAAGATTAACGCAGGATAAAGCCACCGTTACAGAAACGGCCGTTTATATCAGAGGCTTGGGACGCCCAGATTACCACACCTCGGAGGAGGGTTTGTTTTTCCACTCGAACGAGGAAAACACACGAGCAGCCCCGCCCCAACCTTTACTATCGACGCAAGGGGCACGCTGACTTCTCCCTCTGCCAGGGTAAACCCAGAGAGCACCTGCGTGTGCCAGTCTGGGCAGCCCGGTGTCCTGCTCAGGGAAAGGGGAAAAAATGAGCAGGGCTGAGCTACACACAGAACACTGAGAGGCTTTCAGAGGATGCCGGACTTGGCTGTGAACACGGGGAATCCTCCCTTCACAGGAAGATACACTGCCAGCATAGCCCCTCCCTTAGCAACGGTAACCGGGCTCTGGCACACAGGCTTCCTGTGCCCAATCAGAGCTGCCGTGTTCAGACTCTGTGTCGTCTCTCTGACTGATGGGAGGAGGGAAGTGGTAGTCTCTGATTGATGGGAGGGGGAGGTGGTCGTCTCTGATTGATGGAGGGGAGGAGTTTGTCCTTCTGATTGATGAGAGGGGGGAGGTGGTCATCTCTCTGATTGATGAGAGGGGGGAGGTGGTCATCTCTCTGACTGATGGGAGAGAGGGGCTGTGGTAGTCTCACTGATTGATGGGAGGGGGGAGGAGTTTGTCTCTCTGATTGATGGAAGGGGGAGGAGTTTGTCTCTCTGATTGATGGGAGGGGGGAGGAGTTTGTCTCTGATTGATGGGAGAGGGGAGGAGTTTGTCTCTCTGATTGATGGGAGGGGAGGAGTTTGTCTCTGATTGATGGGAGGGGGAGGAGTTTGTCTCTCTGACTGATGGGAGGGGACAGGTGGTAGTCTCTCTGATTGGTGGGAGAGGGGAGAGAGGGGAGGAGTTTGTCTCTCTGATTGATGGGAGAGAGGGGAGGAGTTTGTCTTTCTGATTGATGGAAGAGGGGAGGAGTTTGTCTCTCTGATTGATGGGAGAGGGGGGAGGTGGTTGCATCTCCGCGGGTTTGTCATTATTGCTCCCCTCCGCAGCTGACCGGCCTGCTTTCACTTCCCTCTCCAGGCCCTAAAACCGGCCCTCACAGGGGCATTATGGGACAAAGCGCCCCATTCTCCCAGGCCTGTGAGCCTGGCAGCCCTGAGTCTGCAGCTGGGGGGCTGGCCTTCATTCAGCACACCCAGTCCTGAAGCCCCCCGCCCTCCCCCCCCCAGGCCAGCAGGGAGGGCAACACCACCAGCTCTACCTTACAGCCTCACACGCAACACACATCTTTAAAACTGCTTTTCTGTAACACCCCAGGAAAATGACGGATGACAGAGGAATATCGCAGCTTTCTCCACAGGACTGCCTTCAACCTCAAATTCTTACTGTGGTGGAGCAAAGAACGACAAATTCGGCTTAAATGCGGTGAATAGGGGTTCCGTGTACAAATGTCCCAATGATGTGCAGACGCCCTGCCAAAGACAGATCAATCACTCACATAGTGCTAGCTCGACCAAAAGAAAAGATACTGGAAAACCAGCTAAATCCTTTTAACACGATCAGAATAGCCTTATATAATGGCTTCATATAATGGCCTCAATCTGAACTTCAATACATCTTGTAAGAGTACACGTTTCACTCGCTGGCACCACAAACCATGTCCTTCCATTAGCCTAATGCAGCAATACCTTCTAATGAGAAACAAACGAACAGCCTTCTGCCTCGGAAGGCAATGTACTTACAACATTTTTCTCTCTGCTGAGTCTTGTGCCGAAGCCAAAATAAATTATGCAATGGTCTAAAAGAATTCACGTGTAAAGGATTCCATTCGTCACAGGGTAACACAAAGACTCGGATTCTAAAGTGATTCTGGAATACTCTCAGGACAACCTATCCTTCTGAGCCAGACAATTAAACCAATCAAGTCTACAGAAGTACGAAGAGGGCCCCTCAGATTTCAACACGTAGGCACCGACACTTTCACCATTTAACCAAAGCTTTTTGACTCAAACTACGTTCAAGAGAATGCATGCAGCTACTGCTTAAGATGGATACAGTTTTACTAGTTACTTACGACAGAGAACGCAAAGAGCTGATTTTGATGGCAACGGGCTGACATACAACACTGACTGCGACACCGCTGCACCGCCACGTGATCCCTGTGACCTCTGACCTCCGACCTTTCAACGGCCTACTCGACATCAGTCAAGAGATCCGTAACAGCCCCCGAGAGGAGAGCGAGCGGGAACGCCTCAGGCTCCGCCCACCACCGCACGTCTCCATGGAGTCCCTTAAGAAGGCCCGGGGTCTGGTCTGACCCCGGAGGGACCACACCTGCCCCGGAGCGACCACACCTGCCCCGGCGCGACCACACCCGCCCCGGAGTGACCACACCTGCCCCGCCCCTCAGAGCGGCCACAGTCAATCACCAGGCCGCTTCCTCCAGCAGAAACCCTTCAACTCCTCATCTCCGCGGGCCGCAAATCACCTCGCCCCCCTCTGCTGCTAATTGGCCTTCTCCTGGCCCTTTGTCACCGCTCTCGGGCTGAGCGCACAAAGACAAGCCCCCGAGATGAGGTCGGCCCGGGGGGAAGCGTGCGTTCTCCTCGCGCTCACCGCAAACACAATGCAGAGGGACGGGTCGGGAGGCAAACGAGGGGGACGGGTTTTTTTTTTTTTTTTTTTAACGCCGAAACGTGACATCACGGCGACGTTCCCGCGTTCATTCTTCGCATTCGTCGCCTCCGGCCGCGCATGTAGCCGACGGACCCGTCCTGAACCAGACTGAACAGGCTGCTGCCTCAGCCCTAATCCACACCGCAGCGCACACGCAGGCAGAACAATCGTCTCTGCCGGGAGGGGAACGGTCAACAGGACGGTGAAGAACAGGAATTCGTAATCGGTTAAATGGATCCGGGGAAGGGTGAAGTTAATCTTTTCTATGCCCGAGGGAACGGAGCAAACACTGGCCCATTGTGCGCCAGGTGAAGCTGCGGATGACACACCTGCGGGCTGCCACAACATCCTCCGTGACATCATCCTGCTGTGACACAGGGAGTCTGACACCCAATCAGAGGAGAGCAGTTTGGAATCATTCACTACGAGAGCATTCTTATCAACGTTATCAAGTCCAAATAGACAAATAGAAAAATCCTTCCTCTCCCAGGCCCAAAGCGAGCACAGCAGCATCCTTCCTGTGTAAATATTGGCTCGCGGCAAGGAGATCTGCGTCCATTCTCACTCTCAGGCAGAAAAACCATCAGGGAATCATCTCCTTCTGTATGATCCTTCGCCAATATCGATGAGACCAGGAAGTACAAAACTGATTTTGTTGAAAGATTTTTTTCTTTCAGCTTAGGCCAATTTACAAACCCTTCAAAGACTCAATGACCCCAAGGACAAATATTCCAACAGTCAAATACTTGGCCTGATCTCTGACACAGCAATGCCACAACACATTCTTGCACAAAGGCACACCTAACTGGAGGTGCTAACGTATAGCTCATGGCCTGCAGTCAAACTCCCAACGGACTCTCATTATAGCGCACAAACAAGCCTATGCTAAACAATGAGGTGCGCGCTCAGATCAAGTTAAGACGCTAATCTCCTCAGAAACATGTTTGCGATGTTTTCCATGGCAACAGATAAGACGGAAACACTGTCCGCATTGTCTTCGTCAAAACTGCTGAGAGACTAAAGGCGCGATCCTGTGTAAGAGATTACAAAAATGTCGAGAAATAAAAGGCATCGTTGAGCTTACGTGCAGGACTACTGGGTGTGTGTGACACTAAAGGAACATCCACTGATGCAGAGCCCGCTCATTGTGGCTCACTGTGTCAATAGTCTCTGGCTTGCCTCGCCAAAATATCCACGATCCACGATCCATATCCTGCCGGATATCCACGACTGAAACTGAAAACCAGTTCTAGTTGAGAGGCAAGGCAAGTTCATTAATCCAAGAATATTCAACCAAGAGGAAGAGGATTGATTCAGGGACAAGGTGAGTTCCTGGCTGAAAATAGGCTTAAGAGATGGTCATGTTCACATACAACACACTCCCAGGTGATGGGGTACAATATACTGGTGAAGAAAGAGATGCCTACACACTGTATCATAAGACACCAAGCCAGTCGTGATGCGATGGCTGCAGCTATACATGAAAAAGGCCTTTCCTGGTCGAAATGTTGCGGCACCATCAAACTTGCTTGAGACCATTAACTGCAGCGCGTGCAAATCTCCTTTTGTGAGAACACGGCGATTTAAATCTACTCCGCGCCGAGGTGCGACCGGATTGGCCAGGGACAGGGAAGCCCCGCCCTCCAAATGGAGAGCAGAGCGTGGGTTTGCAGATGTTTCTGGTCTCGCTCTTGAGAACAGGCAAGGATGTGAACACACTCTGCTATTGTGTGGCTCAGGTGCACAGACCACAGCAGAAGCCCGGAGCAGATCTGGCTCTCCTCCAGGCCTCAGGCTCAGAAATGCGTATCTTAGGAGAGAGCGAGAGAGAGAGAGGGAGAGAGGGAGAGAGAGGGAGGAGGGAGAGGGAGAGAGAGAGAGAGAGAGAGAGAGGGAGAGGGAGAGGGAGAGAGAGAGGGAGAGGGAGAGGGAGAGGGAGAGCACGCGGCGAGCGCTTTTTCCTCCACAATGCTACAGCGGCGGCAGCAGGACCCGCTGCACAGCAGTCCTCTGAAATGCTAAACGAGGAGCTCTGTATTCAGCCAGGAATCACAAGTAAACTTCATGCAGAGATAGCAATATGGGGTGATGCTGACCAGGGCTCAAAGCAAGCCCCAAAGCTTTCCAAGAGAAGACCAAAATCAAACCACAGCACGCCAACATATTCTAACAATTACAGGTCAACCTTTCAGCCTCACAACAAATACACACTGGAAGACACACAACGAAACAGAACGTTGAGGATGCGTGCAACGTGCTTTTATCTCACAGAACAAAGCCTGTGGACTACTGCAGACGAATACAAATAACACACCCCTGGCTTATCACATAAAGACACTTTACGTCTGCTTGTTTTGGAAACCAAAGCCTTTGGGTTTTACACGTTGAAATCACTCATCATAACCAGTTTAATGTTCTCAGATTTATGTTGAAAAATCACCAGGAGACACACAAACGAGTCAGAGTGATGGAGTGAGACTGGAATTGGAGGTGACAAAAGGAGGCAATAAATGCAAATGAGATTTCCACCATTCAGAAGCTGCCACACTAACACGCTCCACAATCTACTTGCAAAGGACAATACTAAGGAATGTCTACTATGGAAACATTTTGCTGATATTTGTAGCCTGCTGTCATTCAACCTGCCAGTTCATAATGATGTTTTTTTTTTTGTTCATGGGTCTTTGTTCAGCTTTCCCCAGACTGTCATTAAGGAAGGCCATATTGGTCAAGATACATGATACTGCAAGATGACACCACACGGCAGGTGCTGACTCCTGCTAATCCTGATACTGAAACCTTCATAATTGACCCTAGGTCTAATTGCATTGAGAAATCTGCAGCATTCCACACCACAGACATCAGCCTTGCGACTAATGATATTAGAGACAGCACACAGAATGAGGGAGGGAGAGAGAGACAGAGAGAGAGAGAGAGAGAGAGGCTGCAGCCGGTGGCACGCAGTGGCACAGTGTGCTGCAGGTCACGACCGGGCCGAGGAAGACTCAGGACCGGGGGGAGGGACGGGAGTCGGAGTGGTGCGTCAGAGCATGTGCTCTCGCAGCAGAGCGCAGAGAGAACGGCCGATTACAAGACCGCGCTCGCAGAAGCCGCGTCGCCCCCGACGCCGCTCCCGCCCGGCACGGCCGAGGCAGAGGAGCACAGACACGGTGCTGCTCGCAGGGAGGTTCAGGCTGCCAGAGGCCCCCCCCCCCAATCCGCACTCAAAGGCACAATCTGAAACAAGACCAGGTCGAAACCTCGTATATGGCTGGACCTAACACACTTCATCCGGCCGACCAATGGTGAAACTTCATAACTCGGCCGACCAATGGCGTAACTTCATCATTCAGTCACTCAGGCACAGACATTCGCGTTTGTAGGGCTGGCCCCGCTGCTGCGGTCCAGCCAAAAATACAGATGGGTCTTCAAGGACGCCTCTGCTTCTTTGCTTGTTTATTAATGTGCTGCGAGAGCAGAACAGTTGAGTGTGTAAGCAGCAAAAACAGTGGCTCTCTTTGATCAACTGCTGCAATTTCAGTGCCTCTCACGGGCACTTTCTCATTCACGGATTAACGGTCATCAGACATTATGTTACACGGAAAGCATGACTCGCCTGAGGGGAGAGGGAGATGAGGTCATGCAGCACAAGTTATGTCCGACGACACACTTTAAGTACGATTCATTGAGGGAAGAATTTTCATCTGCATGACTTCTGATTCTAACACTAGGTCTGATCCAAACTGTTCATACACACACCACACCTCTCATTTCAAGACATCACACCACCAGCATTAACTGCCTACTGACCACAACTGAGCAAAGCCGTTACTTCACCACCTTGTTCCACTGCCATGTCATTTTATGCAAACTAGGGCGGCACAGGCCTCTTCCTCACAACGTAAACGTCACTTACTCAATCAATGATATTTTGGTTTACTGAAGAAGACTCGTTGCACAAGAGATGACATCACGCATGACTGCAAGTATAACAATGAGGAACACATTCACAAAAGCTTAAAAACATGCGTTTGTCGCATCAGTTCGGAATTAGGAATCAGGAATTACTGACACGACCCTATCAACTATTCTACGGTTTACACGCATCAGTGGTCAAGAGCACTGCTGACTACCGTCGTGCTATTAGGATCTGAAGAAATTCTAAATGAAAACGTATTGTCTTCCCGGACAACACTGCTAGCCTTCCCATGTGCCCTTCAAAAGATTCAGAGATAAAATGAAACTTTCACATAGCCTCCTACTGGCAGTAACATAACAATCGGATGTCATATGATTCAGTTTTATTTCGTGGCTCGACCGCGTGCAGTACTCAATTAAAAGCACACAAGGGTAAAAAAACAAAATCCAAAACAGCCAGGGGTGCGATAATGTTACAATCTAAAGCACGGAAAAACATTTTTAACCAATGACACATAAATCTTTTCAACATATTAGCTGACTACTATTTCAAAAACAAATGAAAAAAAATCGTTAGTCTTCAGTAATTGTCGTATGAGTGTAGATTGTAATAAAATAGCAAGTAAAATTACATTAAGGACACGTTAGCCGCCTAAACTGCATGTTGGATAGCAATCTCGGTTTAAATACTGCTTAGCAGGTAGCACAAATATTCACAAGAGGAACAGCTCTGTTATAGAGATGATATAGTATAACGCTAGCTAACTTAGCAAATGTTAGATAATGACACAACCCGCTTTGCGTTTTCTCCAAATTGCGTAAAAACTAAAAGTAAAACAGCATCCCACAACGATACTACTTCAAACATAAATAAACAGAAATGCAATTAATTATATTAAAGTTAATATCAAACCAGAGGCGGGATAAATTCGACCTAAAATTAGCGAGCAAACATAACGTGGTGGTGAACTCACCGCTTCTTTTTCTTCGGTCCCGCTTCCCTGCTGATCCGAATTGCAGAATTTTCGTTTGATTTTATTTTCGGTCCTCTTCATGTTTCCAATTTGTGGTTTAAACTAACGTCTAACAGATCTAATGTTACTGAGGTTTTGTTGAAGAAAGCGGTTAGTCTAGGCTATTCTGTCTGCCAACGCTAGAAAGCTAGCTAGCTAGCTAACTAGCGAATAAACTAAAGTTAAATTGCATTGTTAATAGCAACAGCTAACGCTGGATATCTTTATCAGAATGCTTTAGCTTAGTCTAGACAAACGTAATCATAAACTGTTAGCAGGCTATTCGAACTAACCAGCCTGCAACATCAAGCAAGAATTGGAAAAACGAACCAACAACATTTTAAGATGTTCCTCAATGAGGACCGACGCCAGTCAAGCAAGGCAAGATATGATAGATTTTGCTTGCATTCTCAACAGAATATTCTTGCCAGTAGCGAGCGTAAGAAGGTAACATAATCAATTCTAGAGTTTCTTGGCTATTGCTCCGATTAGCTAACTTTTGAGATCAAAGTTACAGACCATTTAAAATGCTTTAACGTTTGCGAACTTCACAACTTAGCTTGCGCAAACTACGGCTTTTTTAAGACAGCTTGCTCTACTGCTGAAAGATGAACGTCAATTTGACTACACGTTAGCTAGCCACGAAGTTAGTTACTAGCTAGCCATCGTTTCTGGTCTAAGATCAGCTAGCTAATACAGCTAGCTCCTGCACGATTAGTCCGTTGTGTATTTCTTTCGATTAGCTATGACATTTTCAGACTGCCTTTTCTCCCAGCTGTAATCGATATGGATCGAACAAAAAGCGTCACGGGAAGCAAAGGACGAATTTCCTGCAGAAAATGTTGCACTTCTCAATGCAAAAAGACACGATTCACCTATTCTGGCATCCCGCAAGTGTGCCTTCGGTCTAGCCGCCAAAACAAACGTTAGCTAATGCTAGATTTGATTGCACGCGGCTAAGTAACTCTCACGAGCCGCTGTCATTGTCACATCATGTCATTACTCTTGGCAGGTGTCCTCCCCAAAATGTGCGAAACTGGCATCGTAACTAACGTCTGCGAAGCACAGCACTGAATTCTGTATTGCAGATAATCTATTCGTCACGTCCATGTACTACGTCTAGCTCTCACTTGTTTAGACTTCCAAGCTGGAAATTAAAGCAGCAGTCGATACTTTCCGACTGTACATTCATTTGCTTCTCCAAGGGAAAACGGACTAACTTCCCGGATCTCTGAATTTATTATTAAGGCGGGCAGCCATATTGTACGATAGCGGCGCGCCGCGATAGGGTAATTTCAGAAAATTAACATCAGATCTGGGGTCACTTTATTTAAGTGGAAATTAATTCACACAGGTTCAGCCACATTCATCATTAAGAGTGTCCCTTGATTGCGCTGTACTCTCGATCGTGACAGGCGGGCATTGTCCTACGTCTTGCTGTATGTCGCCATAGCGTAGCAAATGACTTGCCAAATGAAAATATAACGCATCCTCTGTCTCTCTGCTGCCATCCCGTGGTTACCCATTTGGAGGAAAAGACCGCATAGGAAAATTTTCCTGCTGCATAAATTAGGTGAACATTTGTGCTCGAGCACATTTTATTTACGAATCTTAGGTGCCGAACGTGTACACGGGATTAGGATGAAGCTGGAATTCCATGTCGGCTAGGGCTGCTCTGTATCTTTGAATTGTAAATTAATATACGATGTTTCGGCCTGCTTCAGTTGAATAATTTCTCGGACATGGCCGGCAACAATGTAACAGTCTCTCTCAAGTACAAGCTGTACAATACTTCTTTAGTCAAAGTCGTACACAAAATATCCTGCTTTTCAACATTTTGTTTCTGGTGTGGTTTATTTGTGAAGCAATTGTCCTTGCACTAAGGGAACAGGTTATGTGTTTCAGGTCTTTTGTCTGTCCTGCAGTTAAATTTAATTTTATTCTGTAAAAATGTCTTTATTTTATGAATTCCAATGTTTCTTTTTCTTATGGAAACAAGCAATTTGACTATGTTTCATGCCTTAGTAAATAACTTCTAAGACCAGGGAACATAGCTCAGAATAAAGAATAATGCCAAAAATCTGGCAAGAGCTCCTGCAGGCCTTGTCACATAACATATAACCTCCACAGTCATTGCAAAAATCCAGTACTGTGAGGTAGCTCTCTCTCTCTCTTCCTCTCTCTCTCTCTCTCTCTCTCTCAGTGATGTAAATATTCTTTTAATGTATAACTGGGAAGGGTCACTGATGGCAAATTCACTTGAATTTGCCATCACGTCTACTGCAGTAAGAGGACAAAGTCTGTATTCTTATTGATTTTTGTCAGAATATAAGGGGCCATTCCTCGAGAACCATTTCAGAACCAAGGGCAACAACGGATTTTCATCCTCAAATCCAATCTGTCCAGGTGAGTTACAATTTCTGAATGTCGTTTATGAGCAAATAACACCGGGTTGTTTAATTAATGTGCATGCGTTTGTCAGATGTGAATACAGTTTTTTTTAATCAAAGGAAGTGTATTCAGAAACTATGAATACAATCTGGGGCAAAGGTTACTCCTTTACAATTATCATACATACAGTGCCTGTAATTGACTGGTCTTCTATTAAATAAAAACCAAGTTCCTTGTTGATGCCCACTTATTTTTGCTACAGAATTATAAAATACAAAATACGCGTTTGAAGCCCTTCAGGTCATTGTCAGATGCAATTTCTACGCTTTTTGTTTGACACAAACACTGAAGGCAGAGACTGCTGTCTGGAGGTGGGAAGACTAATGCATAACTAGAAATATATACGTACAAAAGCATAAGTAAAACATGTAAGGTGAGATCATAATTAAGAGTTCAGTCCCTTGACGTTTCTTTGTCTTCCTTTCGGTGGTAGAAATGTGTTCATGTGATTCAAACCGCACATGGAGTCCGTCCCTCGCTGACCAGATTCTTTTCTTCCTGTTTGTTTGTCTGTCTTTGCAGTTCTGCATTTTGCGTCTCAGCAGCGGAGCACATGGACGTTTACGTGGCGTTGTTGGGGGCAGTGCTCCTGCCCGACTTGGCATTAAGCTTAAAGGGTGGCTGTCTGACTGGGAGGGGTCAAAAAAGTTTCCCTAGCCAAGAGACAGCAATGAAAGAATGTCATTTGTACTCTGATGGTGAGTGCACTTTGAGTGCATTGCTCTAAATCCAACAAAAGATAAATGTGATAAAAGATAAAAAGTGCTTTCCATACATATGCCTTCATTTTTTTGTATGCAACCTAAGAAAGATACTGAAGAAGGATACTAAAGAAAGATATGTAGAGCACCAAAAGAGCATATCACTCTTAGAGCATAGAGCATCTCTATTATATAACTTTTGAAAAATAAATAATTCTGATTTTATATACCGCCAATATGTTTTGAGAATCAGTTGGAATGACTGATTTTTCATTGTTGACATTGACACAGTCTGGTGATTTACCAGGAGGTGTGACTGGGCAAACGAACCAATATACCTGTTATTTTGGAAACTTTTGAGGCTCACTATATGGTTTTCTCTCTTACTAACTGTCATTAAGTATAGTACATTTTTGTATAATGAGTTAAATGTTTAAATAAAAAAAAAAGATTATTTAGTTGACATAATACATTATGATGGCTCTAACTTTAAAAAGGTAGAAATACCACAATGATTGTGGTTAAAATTGTAAAATGTAAATCTACTGTATCTCTCAAAGCATCCTGCTGCTTTGCTAACTTCACTGAAGAGCTTGTCTCCCCTGTGACAAAAGTGGAAAACACCAAATGGGATGTCTGTCAGCAGCTTAGTGACAGGTAAGCATCAAAACCATTCGGCAGTTCCACTGCATTCCAGCTTTAAGCCAGCGCTCATAAATACTACTGTAGCCTTTATTAATCAATACATTTTTGTGTGCTATTCAATGCAAACAGTTCAGAAGGTAATGGCAACAAAATGTTTGAGTGCCAATCAATATGTTACGCAAGTGTATGTTTGGGGACTAACAAGTAGACCTCAAGAACATGGCTATTAGCATTATAAATGAATGCTAATGTGCACCCAGCAAAAGATTGTTTCACAGAATGAACACAACTGCCTCCTTTTCTGTGGATTAACCAACCTTGTCTTAAAGCTTGCCTTCAAAGATCCTTTAGTCCACAGTGCTCTTCTTGGTAAGGGGACCTGAGCCTGATATTTCTGGGTCTTGTGTTTCAGGTGTGAGACATACATGAAACGAGTTGAGTGCTTCTACCGGTGCTCTCCACAGGCAGCTCACTGGATGAACCCCAACTACACTGCTGGCTTCTTGAATGTCCCAATCTGTGTCAACTTCTGTGACAGTTGGTAAACATGCTCTTATTCTCCACTGGCATGAACATTGCTGACCAACAGAATACTCTATTCCAAAAGTGCACTTTTAAAATCAATGGTCTAAAGTTAATGAATCACTGCTAGTAGCGCTGTCCCAGGGGCATATCCATATAAAGCGCAATATTTTGTGTCATGCTGCACCTGACTGTCAGGATGATTTCCCATGGGATATTCTGACATATCCGTGGACCACAGACTTGCCAGTGTGCACCCACCAAAATCTGCAAAAGACGTTGTAGGGATGGAATTGCTTAAACAATCACAATTGGGAATTACAACTTGGTCAATGAAGAACAAATGGAGAAAAAACTATTTTAAAATGAAATCACATGAAAAAAAGGAAACAAGCAAAACCTCTCATTTCTGCGCTGTCTTTCTGTTTTCCCTTGTCCCATTAGGTACGATGCATGTAAAGATGACCTAACCTGTGCTAAAAACTGGCTCACTGACTTCAAATGGGACAATGACGGCAACCACTGTCAACACGATTGTGTCCCATATAGCAAAGTAAGTGATTATGTTCTTGATATGAAGCATATATCAGAAACCACAAAGGAAGCAATATAACCACAGTAATCGCATTGCTATGATTTTCAAACTAAGTGGAGCAAATGATCAAATGAGCTATAGAATGGTGAAAGGCTTCGTGCAAAAATATCCTTTAAAGGAGCAGAATTTATGTCAACATTGTGCTTTGGGGATCCTGCTTATTTTTTTATCTTGTTTATCTCATGGATCTAGATGTACACCGATGGGACAGACATGTGCCAGTCCATGTGGGGTCCTTCCTTTTCGCCAAGCTCCTCAGAGGGCCGCTGTTTGCAGATGGATGACCAAGACGACACGGTCCTGTCCCACATCCTGTGCCCGAGTTCCAGTTCCAAGGGCGCTGCATCCGACCAAGAGGAGCCCTGCCATCAGTCATCGCTGATTTTGGATGAGATTTCCCCTGATCAGGAGATCTGGGATAGCCTGCTTGTCTCTAGCCTCTTTGCTATTGTTAGCAAGCTAGCTAAATGGACTGGATATGTAGCGTACTTGGCTGGCTAGCTGTGTACCACATGGTCTAGCACATCAAGCTACCTCAGACACAAATAAATTACCACACTGAAAAACACTACGTGATTTCCATAGCTGCCATTACAGCCCTGGTGATTTCCCCTTCACACATCCCCACTGGTGCTATCTTCAGCTCACACATGTCAGGGTACATGTAAGACTTTATAAAGATTTACAGAATAGGATCTCATCATTATTCTCATCATCTTCATTGTCAACTTTTCCTTCTCTGCCTATTCGTCATATTTATTTGGCTATACTATCAGAGAATGTGTCATATGTAAAATAAAATGATTTTGTCTTTGATCATTTACATACCTGGAACTAATTCTTCAGAAATATTGCTTTTATATGTGGAAAGCCTACATGAAAAATGTTGCATTACATTTAACCATTCCGTGAAATAACTGTATGTCTGACCATCTGACCCCTTGCCTTCCCACCAAACTTTGATTCTATAGGTTGTGAAATAAGAACTTAACTCTCAGTGAGTTCTTAGTTGGGCTGCCTGGTTAAATTAATGTTGGTAAATAAATTAGGAAGCAAGTTAAATATATAAAGACTCTGTTTATTGTCTTGACAGCATGACGATTAGTTTGCAGAAATCAAATGTGAATAAACTAATAATAATAATAATAATAATAATAATATGCAGTGGGTAGCACTGTCGCCTCACAGCAAGAAGGGCCTGGGTTCGAATCCCGACCTAGTGGAACCCAATGCATAGGTTTCCTCCCACAGTCCAAAGATGTAAAATGGTAAATGGACTGCATTTATATAGCGCTTTTATCCAAAGCGCTTTACAATTGATGCCTCTCATTCGCCAGAGCAGTTAGGGGTTAGGGGTTAGGTGTCTTGCTCAAGGACACTTCGACACGCCCAGGGCGGGGTTTGAACTGGCAACCCTCAGACTGCCAGACAATTGGTCTTACCTCCTTACCTCCTTACCTTACCTCCTGAGCTATGTCGCCCCCAAAGACATGCAGGTAGGCTAATTGGGCACTCTAAATTGCCCATAGGTATGAGTGTGTGTGCCCTTCGATAGATTGGTGACATGTCCAGGATGTATTCCTGCCTTTCACCCAATGCACGCTGGGATAGGGTCCAGCAGCCCCCATGACCGAAACCAGAAATAAGTAGGTATAGATAATGGCTGGATAATAATAAAAAGCACATCATATTTTGTTCATTCATATCAGCCACTTGGCCAATAGATGGCACTGTAGACCATGTTGGGAGCCATGCACCAAGGCGGATACCTGGTCTCTCAGAAATAAACATATCCAACCTGCTGCAACACAACCATATACAACCTAGAGGAACCATTGAAATATGTTCTTAATTTATAGATGTCTGGGAGTTTGGGTTTTTGAATATGAGTCCTTAGCACTGTGATTTTTATTATTGTGATTATAATTATCTAATAAAAATTAATGTTGTTGTTGTTAATAATAATAATAATAATAATATCAGAGGTAAAATTGATATTAGGCGCTGATCTGACGTATGTAAGTATGCATAAATGTACAACATGAATCATTTTGCCATGTATGATGGAGCCTGAGGTATTTAACCACTTCTGGGTGGACAGTGAAGTCATAATCCATGCTATTCTGTGGCTAAAAGACAGCATGAACCTATATGTACCTTTTTCAACCAACTGGTGTGGCAGTGTTATCTAATCTAATGGCAAGCCCGACATTGTTAACTCTGAAAGTCAAACTGTATGTCCAACCACTCAATTACTCAGAGACATTTTTCATTGGAACTTCAGACCATCAGATAACTTTGTTATGAGTCAACATGAGCAAATTATCAGTATTAGCACTACTACTGACCTTGTTGATTAGTGTGTGAATGAATGACAATAGCAACTACAGCATTAAAATAAAAAATGGCACTGGAGCAATCCCCTTGTCCCTAGATCAGCAAGCATGCTTGCCAGACTGAATGTGTGAAATGGTTCGTTTACCGGTTACTTAGGTTTTAAACTTAGGCTAGAACTGCATAATGTTAACATTTCGCATAATCATGTTGTGGGGGATATCTACAGCTAGCAAAAAATAAATGATGTAACTAACAATAAATAAATAAATAAATAACATATACATTTTCACTTCAAAGTGCCCATGCTTATTTCATTTCAAAATGATGCCATTGCTATTGTGTTTTGGTTCTGAGACACAAAACAATGCTGTGAAAGTGATTCTGGAGTGTCAATTCTGGTTGGTTGATGTATTAGCGATATCAATGCGGGTAAATTACAACACGTGACACTTGCGGGGTTGTTGTGACGCCTCAATCTTGCTCTGCGATCGATTAGCGCGTCTGGAAACAGTAGTCAGGAACAAGGCAGATTGACTGGGGAGTCGCAGCGAACGCGGTCTCAAAACCCAAACAAATAATATTTTCATGCCAAGCTCAACAATCGAGGGACTTTTGACACTATTAGAAGAGAAACTTTTGCTGTGTGCATTCGGATATCGGATTGTATTTAAATGAATTAATATAGTCTTCGCTCAGCCGATCACAGAGGTATGTGGGCATCGAGATACTTCGCTAGCTAGCTCTAGCTATCAAAGTACAGGCAGTAGGGTTGGTAGCCATTTTGGAACTGTAGAGCTAGCTAGGTGGCTAGTAATATATGTTACCCAACTGTATTGATAGCAAGCTAACAATGCTGTTACGGTCCGCTTCCTTCGACATGGTATTTTCTTCGAGATTTCCTTTCTCACCTACAATTAAAGATAGTTATAATACTGAATAGGAATTTTGAGAAATTTCATTGCTCCGAGAACAGTGTTAGACTATTTATATTCCGTGGGGCGGCTAGCTAGCTACCTGGTGTTTATATTTTGTGCCACAAACATTGAATGGCCTATGTAGACCTGTCGTTTATATTGGTAATATCGGTTGTTAACTTTTATTTTACTGATTATTCGTTTGCACTTAGGAGAAACTAATGACTACTCCATTTTAACGTTTGCTTGCTATTTGTCTAAGGTTAGCTTGTTAGCTAATTAGCCAGCTGGCGAGCTTTCGTAATTTATCGACTGTAGCTATCTTAACATTAGATAACGTTTTAACGTTTGCTAGTTAGCGCTTTCGTTTTACATCTTGTTGATTTCCTAACGTTAGTTAAATTAGCTAATAACTACCACAAAGTGTGATGTGCACCGTCTTACTAATAGCAATAAGATAATTCGCTTGCTATTCTAGGTAGTAATGTTACTGTGCTTGCATGGGAAGTCTAAAGCGACAGTCTACCTAGGAACGATTGTCAATACTGTAGCTAAAGCTGTAGTTTCATTGATTGCCCAGTTCTTTTCGAACAAAGCCAGATAACCAACAGTTAATGCTAGCATAACTGTTAACAGCTTACCATGGTTGGTTTAATCCGTGACCCTGTGGTATTTCTAGTAACTAGGCCCACTGTAAAGAAAAAAATAAAAACATTCTTTGCGGCGCCTTTACTGTGCCTCGCGACATTAAATACCAAACTAGCCAGCTAACATTAATGGGATTAAAGCTAGTTGTGATGATGTTGGTTGCAGGATGGCTTCCAGCGATATGTTTATGACCTATTCAAAGTGTGGGTAATTAGTAAGAAATTTGTGTAGCTAATGAAACGTGAGCGCCACATGTACAACCGTAACTGGCACATCAAGCACCTAGTGAACTAATGTAGACTCTTAACACCGCCTGTAGTATCTAATAAGCGAAATTGTTGGTGGTAACCCTTATCGCACGTGCAGCAACTTGGCGAAAGTTAAGGCATAGATCAAACTAGACATTCCTCGAGATTTTAACGGAGCACTGTAGATGGATGTCTTGCTCCCAGACTATTGGACCGCTGGATAGATCCATGCACCACCACCACATGCTTCGTGGAGGAAGGTTAACGTAATACTAAAATGGTGCATCATAGACGCAAACAACTGGCTTTATTGACATGACAGTTTGACGTATCAGTTCTGGAACAAAGATTCCAATAATGGTATCAGCTATTCTGAAAGACAGTTGCAATAGCATGTGATTAGTTGAACTGAATTTCACTATTTGACTTTATTTGCAGGGGCACCTGTACCTTTTGTGTAAAGCTGTGCACATGTTCCAAAGTATTTTATAAAACATAATTACTGCAGCATAGATGAACTTCTCATAGAGTTGGAGTTAATCAGTTTGCTGCTAGTTTCATCCCGTGACCCAAAATCATAAAGTTTTACTCTTTTGCTTCTACTATTGCCAAACTGCTTCATTGTATTTTGAATTTGCTATATCGTTTTTAATCTCAGAGGTCCGTGTTACTTTACTGAAGTAGTGGTCTTAGTTTAAGTATCATACTTCCTCTTCTCTTTTTGAAAGAGTACACAGTGGGGATTTTTGGCAGAAACTTAAGCAGTAAAATATAGTTAATAGTTTTTTTTAACAAGTGAGAGCATTGTTTGTGTACCAGAATACTCAGCTGAAGTGTTAAATGACCTCAGCAGGTAATGTGATGAATGGGCAGGTATGTAAATGTAAAAATACTGAACTCGTATGTTGTTCCAATGAGTGCAAGTTAACATTGAATTTCTCGTGTTACCTGACAAAATAATGGCTTTTGAGCGGTGGAATGGCACATTTGCTGAAGAGAATCGAATGTACAGTTCAACCTCTCAAAAGGCACCATTCTAAGATAATGTTGTCTTGTAACGTAAAGATGACATGATACAGAAACGTAATGTCGGGAAGACACGATACAAAGATATATTGGTTTCAGTATGAATTATGCTAAAATTAACAAGCGCCTTTTGCTTTCAATGTTGTGGTTTTAGCTAATGAACAGTAAGTCTTAGAAAGGAGCAGTTATGTATGGGTGATTGAGTGACATTTGTTGAAGACGAATAACAGCTGTTGTATGTAGCACTGTTAAGGTCGGATAGAAATCCCATTGTGCGTTTTTTTTTGTGATAAGAACATTCAATATAGTTAATGATTGGTATTTCACACTCATATAGAAGACCATTTAGGGATTTGAGACATGCAAATCTTCCTACATGGGGCCACTGACCTTTTGATGCATGTACAGCATTTCTGAATCCTGGTGTTTTTTGTTTTTTTGGGGGGAGTTTCCTCGCCATTTTGAGAATTTACGGTTCTTTCCTTTAGTTTACAAGCTTGGAAACTTAGATCAGGCTATATGTCTTCTTGAATTTACCTGCTAAAAAGTGTATTTGCACAAAGAACAACACAATTGTTTCTGCAAATTACAATGGTGCAGTCTGCAACGAGGGCTTTTATTGTGCTCTAAATGTGATTGTGGATGCATGATATTGAAACTCTGGGTCAACATCAATAACAAATGTTTGTCTGGCCATGTTAGCCAATGTCTTCCTGTGACCATGTTTTCATAATCATTAGTAGATGAGCACAGCTGGTAACTCATGAAGGAAAAATGTAATGTATTTTGCAAAACAATATCTCGGCTTGCTTACTCTATTATTAAGCAGAGTTTCTGTATTGCTTTGCTTTTGAGCTTGGCTGGTAAAAATGAACTAAAATAAATGATGGATGACAGCAGTTCAGATGACTATGAGTGGCTACTTTTTGAGCCAATCATGCATTGCCTCTGGCGCCTGTCTGTTGCTTTTTATTGGTCACAATCTTTGCATGTGATCAATACAAATAAGTTAATTTCAAGATATTATTGCTCTATGCCAACATGGCCCTGATATTACTGTGTGTCCTTAAACATAATATTTGCAGGATTTGAGCAACAGAAGAAGCTGAAGCCTATACATTTCAACATGGCTGTTCTGGTTTAAATCCTTGGATGCTTTGTTAAATTGCTCATTGAGGGGTGTTAATTTTTATGTCCTTTTTTCCCCCTCTGGTTTTAGAGAACGAATTGGTGGAAGCAAGCTTGAAGACGAACTCTGGAGAGAACACCACCAGAAGAGAAGAGATATAGTTTTATCTGTGTTCCGTGTAACGTGAAGTGTTTCGTAGATCTAGCACTGAACACAGGACACGTCTGCCACATGCATCTAAACCAGGGCTTTGACTAACAAGTATTTATGTGTTTTGTAGCACGTTATGCATTTCTTGATTTCTTTGCTTAACAAAGGAGTAGCATGTGTGTTGTAACGTGCTGGGCATCCTGCATGTAGTCTCTCTCTTTCAAGTTTGGAACTGCCTGAATAAGACCAACTGTGCAACAGAGGACACTGAAGTGCTGCACTGGTGTTTCAGCTAGCTTTTGGGGTGTGAATGGGATGTAGTGCCGATGCTTTGAAAAACAGAATTTCTTTGCGCTTAACATGTGCTGATTTGGGAGTCCGACCTCTGCAGACACGCACTATGTTTTAAAATACCAGATTTCGGTGGCTGCCAGACAGACAACAACATGCTAAGTTTATAACAATAAGTACCTATCAGGTTTTTGTGATGTGACTAGTTCCCCCATTTTCACCCAGCGGTAACTCCTCCACTGTTTTAATGAGGTGAACGCCAGCTTTCGCCCGTTTCCGAACAGCGGCCTTGTGATTACTTTCCCGTTTTTTTGTGTGCATGCGCGGGCAGGTACTAAAATGAGCTGGTAGGGGCGGATTTGGAGTGTCAGAGCTGGCACCTCGTGCTGCTTACAGAGTTCTGGGAGAAGAGCGAGGCAACTCTTCTACAGCGCGGTGGACACTGTCTGACGGAAACGCCTTGTTGCCCCCGGGGCCTTTCGGACCACTGTATTGGAGGCTTACACCAGGCCCCCTTAGTGAGAGGAGAGCTGGTACGGAGCAGCTCCCCCCGCTTCACATGCAGAAGTACACGTTTTGACTCACTCTGAATCCCTGCTGGGACGTCATTGGAGCAGTTCCCATTGACCGTCGCAACCAGGATCCCGGTCGCCGAGCTCCCGGATCGTTCCGTGCTTGCCACGCCCCCCCACCCCCGGCAGAAGGTCCTCCACATGTGAGAAGAGGCTTCTGGCCCAAGTGCAGAGCTCCTCCGCCGCCCCGCCATCATCCTGGAACACTTGAACCGGCCTCTGGCAGGGGGCTGTTGTCCTGGGGCCCGGGCGCGTTCCTGTTGCAGACCCTAGCCTAGGATAGCTTCAGATAAGAGACAGAGCATTCGGGCCCTGGTACTGGGAGAGGGAGCCACTGGACTTCAGAGCTCACAACTCTGGGTAAGGATGCGCCTCCTCCTGCCCGTTGCAACAAACTGTCCGGGGAACCTCCTGCCTTACCTTCTTTTTTGGTGGGAGCAATGATGTTTCATTCCAGTGTGCTGTAGTAGCGTCTACTTCTGCCAGTTATTCCGCTCCCCTCCCAACAAACAGCTGTTGACTATCAACCCTTCAAAGAGCCTTCCCCTGTGGACATGGCTGCAAAATACCCAGCTGTGTGTCCAACAGGTTCACCACCACAGCTACTGCAGAACTGCAGTATTTATTTTGTCCCTTTCCAAACCTGTCCTTTTGCTGTTGTAGCGTCCCGCAGCCTGCATCTGAAAGCAGTTATTAAGTTCCTTGCATGGTTCAAAGTATATATGTAGTTGGCGGTGCTGCTCTGAATTTCTCTTAAGTATAGTGTCATCTTCCTTCTGTGCGCCGTCAGATCCTGGCCATGAGGTTTGATGCCTCAATCCACTGACTGGAGACACTGGACCTAAATGGCGCAGCATGACTTTGTTCCTGCCTGGCTTAACTTCTCAACCCCTCAACCTGCCAAGGTAAGGCCCTGAACGGCCTCTCTCCTGGAACCCAGCACAGTGTCTGCTTGTGACTTCCTTATTGCACCTAACCGGGAGATGTTAAGAATGCACAGCGTTCAGATGGATTCATTTATTTTACCACTCCCATATTTTTTCTTTACTCCTAATTTCAAAAGGCTAATCATTGTAGGCTCATTCCATCACAGCCCTGTCCTCTGCAGAGCTGGCCGTGCGTCCTTTCGCGAAATGTGTGCTGCTGGCCATCAACAGCCAGCTTAGCCTGCTAGCCGCTCTGTGGTTCGCCCAGATTAGCTGCCCAGTCATTGTGCTGGTGGCACAGGCTGGTTGCAGGTTCTTTTCCAGCCAGAGGAGTTGCTCTGTCATGATGAAGTCGGGGGGGCTGCTGTTGTTTCCCGGCATGTTAAATGCAAATACTTCTAAACATATGCCAGCACTGTTACTGTATCTTGCGCCTAAAGTAGAAATCACGGAATGGCAGTGATGAGTATGAGATGTCAGTTTGGCTCCCAAGTAGCCAATCACCATGAGGCACTTGCTCTTAGTGCAGTGCTGTGCCGTGAGTCAGACTGTGGCGGGGAGCCCTGTACTTGACTGCGGGCGATCTGTAATTGGCCATGATGTCACAGGGGTGGGAGGTTTCAGCGGCTGGGTACACTGGCCCAACATTCAGTGGGTGCTCCTCCTGTCGGTTAGGCCTCTGCAGTCTGCCTCTGGTTCAGTGACCGCACCGGCTCGGCTGGAGGGACCCCTGTTGGGATGCAGGGGAACTGACCTCTCAGTGAGGTCCAGTGGCTCTGTGAGGAGATGTTCCTCCATCTGGAGCAGCTCGTATATATAACCATCTACCATACAGTGAACTCCCTGCTCTTTAAAACTGAAAGAAACCATAAGGTTTGTGAATGTGTAAAACCATTTCATGGTAATGACAAAAAAATTCCAAAATAGCTTCTTTAAACATTTGTTTTAGAAATTTAGTTTAGTTTAACTTACACGTTATGCACAGTAAACAACCCTGCCCTAATCGGGAATCCCTGTTTTAATCTCAGCCCCTTAATCTGGCTTTAGAGGTGGACACTCACACCCATGACGTGAGGGAGTTTAGAGTGGGGGCTGACTCTGAGTGAATCTATATACATGTATCTTTATACGTGTGCTGCACTCCGCTTTAAAACAGCCACAAATAGCCCCTGTACAGATAGTTCTCATTTATCACACATCAGGACTGTGAAAGACCGTAACATGGTCTGACAGTCGAGGCAGTTCTGCATTTTCAAAGACTTATCAGAGGAAATGTGTTTTTTTTTCTTTCTGCCACCTAGCTCTGAAATCTTTGGACCGGACGTGTACAATTTTAATTGCAGCCACAAGTTTACGTTTTTTTTAATCGCATGGCCAGTAGAGATTCAGGGCTTGTCCTCAGGTTTCCGGTGCATTGATTGACAGTCCGAGCGTGGGAGTAATTCCGTTCTGACAGCGAATCGGACGCCCCGGTTTTGTCCAGAGGTGTGAAAATGCAGTCTGGCAGGCCCGTCCTGTGCCAGTGAAGCATGCTGTGACCGAAACTCCCTCCCCCCCCCAGTCCCCTGCAGCGAGCTTCGACAGACATGGAGAGCACTTACCCCGCGGAGACGGCAAGCCAAGCGTGAGCCGCCGACGTCACAACTCCTCCGATGGCTTCTTCAACAACGACCCGCTCCGAGCCCCGGCAGGTAAGGGTCCGAGACTCCTCCCTTCGGGGACCAAGTGACAGCCAGACACAGGCCCCGCCTCCTGAGCTCTGCTCCTCCTCTCAGAGCCCGGGAGGCGTGGCCTGTGGAGACATGCTGCATATGGGATGTCCTCTATGGGAGTTTTCTGGTCTGAACTTCTATGCCTCTACACAGGTTTACCCACTGAATTGAACGAGAGTGAAATTCTGTTATCAGTCTGTTTGTCTTCAAATGAGCTGCAGTCAGTTCTTGTAGACGTAAGAGCTTCTGTCAGACAGATTTATGCTGCTTGTTAGCATGCTAGTGTGTGAAAGTGGTTTTCCTTTGTTCGCGGCTCGGAGTGTTTGATCTAAGGGAGGTGGGTGTCAGGGCGTTTGCTGGGATGTTGGGGGGGGTCAGAACGTGGTGCTGATTTTTCCGCCGTCTCCCAGGCGACGGGTGGGCGCAGCCGCTGCTCCTGCGGCACGACTCGGTGGACTCGGGCGTGGCGAAGGGCGGGCACGGCGGCCTGGTCGGCGGCCCGGGCTGGAAGGAGGCGCCCGCCTGGCACGGAGCGCCCTGGGGGCAGGAGGGGGGGGCCGGGTCCCACCACCACCACCACCACCACGGGCGGCACCCGAAACGCGGGGGCGGGGACAGGGACAGGGACAGGGACCGGGACCGGCAGGGGGGGCACCGGCAGCGCAACGGAAACTTTCACCCTCGCAAGGGCGCCCCCTTCCAGGACAAGTTCTCCGACGAGGAACGCAAGGAGGACAAGCTGAAGTTCGTGGAAGAGGACTTTGTGAGTAACCTCCTTCCATCGACGAAACTACAACGAGAACACATTCGTACTGTGTAGTGGAAGTTTCCTACACCAAAAAACCTATTCCAACTCTCCTCCGCAACTGGTTGTACATAATTACAGTCTGTGGCCATGCGTCTTACTCATTGGATGAGATATTGGAATTACTGCTTTTCATCATGTGTTATGAAAAAGTGCTTTTTGTTTTGAATTTACAACCTAATGAGGATCAGTACTCATGGAATGGCAGTTTGTGTTGCAGGAAGTAACTGAAAACCTTTGCGTGAACTCTTGCTGATGATTTCACGGTCGCTGATGTTTTTAATTGTATTTTCGGTTTTTGGTTAAATTGATTTTTTTGGTTCTTTTTTGGGGCAGCCCTCCCTCAACCCGGAAGCGAACGGGAAGCCGGCGAGCCAGGCGCGCGCTGTGGGGGCCCCCGCGGGAGTTTGGGGTGAGCCGCTCTCCTCCCCGCCCCCTCGCCGCCGTCCGTTTGGACGCCGGCGCGCGTTTTCTCGTCTCGTCTCCGCGCCGCGGGCGTGACGCGAGTGACCCTGCCTCTCTCCGCAGAGAACCCCCCCAGCGCCAAGCAGGCGGTGTCCAAGATGCTGGTCATTAAGAAGGTTTCCAGAGAGGACCCCGGCGCCGCCTTCTCTGCTGGGTTCGCCAGCACGGGCCCCCTGCCCACCAACGGCACCAAAGTCCCCATCACCGGACCCAGCGTTTACAAAAATCTGGTGCCCAAGCCAGCCGTGGCCCCCACCAAGGTAGGAGTCCGGGTTCCGACCACGCCTCCAGCAGTACCCCCCTCCTCGCCCAATCAGAGATCAGCTGCGATGAGAGCCCTAGGTCTTTCATAGGTCCCTATTATGCTAGTCATTCGTCACAATAGTGTCATTTTGACATGTGTAGAAACTGTTCTGCTCTTCTTCTTTTTGAACGGTCAGTTCAAGTCCAGCCATTTTCGTGGGTCCGGTTCTTGCGGCCTGCTGACAGAATTGTGCAGGCTGCGTGCTTTCCTGCGGGACGTCCTCGGGTGTTTTTAACGAGCGTGTGCTGTTCCCCCGCAGTCCGGTCCGTGGAAGCCCAGCGGAAGGGAGGCGAAACCGGGTTTCCATTTCTCGGGCCGGGACTCGGCCTTCACCAGCCCCGCCTCTGCGACCAAACCTTCGACCCCAGTCAGCGCCGCGCCCCACGCGCCCCCCAAGGAGGTGAGCCCGCTGCTCCAGAGCTGCCGATTAGTCCTCCTCTGCTCCTGCTGCTCATCCTGCTGCTGCTACTGTCCTGCACTCAGGGAAGTGGGAGCAGTGAGAGCAGTGCTAGGCTGGTCTTTTCCTTCACAGAGAGAGAGAGCAGCGGGCAGTTTGCTTTACAGGCTGTGCGAAATGTTCGGGTGGACGGATTTGATTACTGAAATAAGCTCCTCTAGTTGTAATATACAGATGGTGTAGAGCCTGTGAAAATGACTTCTTTGAAAGAAACGGTGTCTGTTATTTGCTGTGCTGTAACTGTGCTGTTTGAGACGTGCGCCTGCTGACAGTGTCAGATTTAAGTGTGAAATCCAGCCCTTTCCAGAGACGCGTCGTAACCGACGGGGTTTCGTGTCCCTCCTCAGCCCCCCTCCAGCACCACCCCGCCCATTGACGTCACGCCCCCGCGCCTCAAACTGATGCGCCGCGGCACCGACCGCAAGAGCGAGTTCCTGCGGGCGCTGAAGGACGAGCGCAACGGCGAGGAGGCGTCCTGCCACAGCCCCGGCACCCCTGGAGAGGTGAGGGGTGCCCCCGTGGGCCTGGGGGGCGCTGGGGGGGGTGCTGGGGCCTTGGGGGGCGCTGGGGCCTGGGGGGGCACTGGGGCCTGGGGGGGCGCTGGGGCCTGGGGGGGCACTGGGGCCTGGGGGGGGAGGGGGGGTCGCTGGGGCCTGGGGAGCGCTGGGGCCTGGGGGGGGGGGCGCCGTGTGTTTTAGACTGACGTTTGATCACCCCCGCCTCCCGTTTCAGGGTGACGGGAGCACCCCGGAGCCGAAGGAGTACAGCGAGGGCCTCTGCCACGAGAACGGCGTCTCCCACTCCCTCAGCGACTCGGACACTGAACATCTGTCCAGCTCTCTGGAGGCCGAACACCGGTGAGCGACCACACACACACCGGCCTGCGGCTAAAGCGCATGAATCACTGAGGATGAACCTTCATTTTACAGCACGCTTCCATTCAGAATAAGACTTCAGGCACAGTACCACAGATATGAGAGAGAGAGAATCCTGCAAAACGCTCACTTTGTGACATCTGTCCTTGGCAGGTTACTGAAGGCCATGGGCTGGCAGGAATATCCGGAGAACGATGACAACTTCCTGCCCCTGACGGAGGACGAGCTGAAAGAATTTCGAGCGAAAACTGAGCAGGTAGAGGCGATGTTGTTTTAGGCCTTCTGCTACACGAAGGGCTGAAGAAATGTGAGTGAATATTGAAATTCCACCACCTGTAGTATTTTCTAGTCCTGTGTACAGAAAGAACCGTGTAATCCGTAGTCTCTCCTAATGGGAGGGCTGGAGCGCTTCTTCCAGTGGAAACCTGTGTGTGTCGGAGTGTGTGAAGGGATGGAGCAGCGCTGTTTTGACGGTACCCCGTCGGTGTGTGTGTGTGTGTGTGTGTGTGTGTCCCAGCTGAAGAAGAACGGATTCGGGAGGAACGGGGTGCTCCCGAAGCCCCGGGCCGTGGCTCTGCAGTTCACCCGCTGGAGGGGCGGCGTGGAGGCGGGCCTGGAGGAGGCCTCCGAATCGGAGACCAGCAGCAGCAGCCAGACCTCCGACGACGAAGACACCTGACGCGGCGTTCGCAGATCCTCTCCTCTCCTCTCCTCTCCCCCCGCCGTCACTTTTCTCGAGCGCTCGTCTGTTCCCGTGCACAAGGGGGAAGAGGTCACATCCCCGAGAGAGTTCGATCTGGCTTGTGTATCGTTTCTTTTTCTTTCCTTCTGTTTTTTTGCTCCCCCCTTTTTCCTTTCGATCCTTTCGTTTAGTGGTCCCTGCTTTACCCATTTCCCGGAACAAAGTATTCATCGAAGATCAATGCGCATTCAGTTAAACTGAAGAAACTGACTAACCCTTAACAGTAATAATGACATTAATTTAAAGTGAATTTCACTTCAGTTCCTTACAGACTAAAGCGTTTTCTTTTTTTAAAGATGGCTTTGAATTTCTTTTTTTTTGAGAAATGATTTCTTAGCAGTAGTGCAGAGATTAAATACTCGTTATGAGTAATTGACATTAATGTTGCTCAAAGCCCCTGATGGTTTTAGCTTGTCTCTGTTTCGGGGGTGCTTGTCTGTGTGTACACACCAGGAGAATGCGCCCCCTGTGGGTGGAGTGCAGTATAGCACGGCAGCTACCGAATGAAACAATCACTGTTGTGAGGCTCAAACAGAAGGGGTGAATGTTTGAATTTGAATACATCGTTCTCACTGTTAGGCAATCGTCAGTGTGTCCCCCCACCCCCACGACACTACTTCTCAGGAGTGTGTTCTGCTTTAGTTTGGGTTGTGTTATCGCCCATTGAACGTAAGCATATAGTTTGCCCCACGCCCTTTAGTCTATCATTGTTTCGATAGTTGTGGTTTTCATTACGTTTTGTTGATTTCACTAGTCGCCTTTGTTATGGCACACATCACAATTATAGAAACAGGGTACAGATTTTTCTTTTCTTGTACTCTTGAAGGTATGATGGAGACGAGTGATATACAGACAGACTTGGTGGACACCTTGCTGCCAGCTCTGCTTTGGCTCGAGTGCTTAAAATCACAGGAGAAGCAGCGACACGAACGTGCTGTTCAGTTATTTCCCTTAAAATAAACAAGAGCTTTACTTTTAATGAATGTAGCCAAGAAGGGCTGACAAAAAAAATAATAGAAAAAGCTGTTATGCCGCAGCAATTCAGTCTTAAAAAATTCTGGTTTATCTTTTAAACGATGTATTCAGGTAATAAATGAATAATAAATTTAAAAAAATCAGTTTCAACTTCCAATACCAAAGAAAGGGGCAAAATTGTTGTATGGTTGCCTAAGTTGTGTTGGTGACGGAGTTGGACTTGATTCGCAGGTGAGCCAACCTTCTGAAGACTGGACGCGAGGATGGGTCTTTATCCTCAGCCAATCAGGGATGTGTAATCGGGGCGGTTGCAGGGAGAGAGGGCCCAATCGTTGGGGCCTCCTGAAACTGGCACGTGATCCTCCGCAAATGCTAACTTAATCTGTTCTGCGATTTTTCAATCAAAACGTTCTGAAGTTCTGAAGTTTAAAGAATGGCTTGAGCAATCTTGATGCTCAAAATGATTCCTGCAGCTGAAATTAAGGTGCAGCTCCATCCTAATCTTCTTTTTTTTTTTGCTTTTTTTTTTTTCCAGAAGGGACTGCCGTTTTAAATTATGCGTACAGCCACACGTTTTTGTACTTTCCTGTTTTCTGAAAGGGTATAAACGGCTTTATCACACATCTGTTCATTTTATTTTATTTTGGTACAGCTGTAAAAAAAAAAAAAAAAAAAATTCCACTTCAGTAGGCTTTTTGTTTTCTTTTGCATTTTGTTCCTGTGACCTTGATATTCAGGGTGGATTGTAAAATAAAAATGAAAAATTGTGAGTTTTCAAAAAAATTATTTTGATAACATTATTTACAGATTTGAAAGATAAAAGGGTCTCATGTATGGAGTTATCTGTATGAGGTAGAAAAAAGAACTACTGCATCTTAAAAAAAAATGAAAAAATTGTAATAAATATTTTGCATCAGTTTGCCAAAAAAGTCTCCTTGTGGCTGTTTTCTGCTCTCCTCTAGAGGTTGGCTCCTAGAGGCCTGTTTGTGGATAACAGAACCCTGCCTATAAGGGAAAATAAAGGATGTCAATGAAGCAACCGGATGTTCAGTGCCCTCCAAAATATGGTGATGGTAGAGAGAAATTAGTTATTTTTTGCTGTATACTTACTGCAATTTCGATCAAAATATGAATATGAAACCGATGTACAGCTTTTATTTCATCAGAATTGATCAGAAATTGATCTCTCATTTTTCTACATTGTTATGCACTTAGCATGACTAACAGTATTTGATTGTTGGTTTAGTTATTGTGAACCTGACAACCTTAGAACCTGGGTTCTTAACTGCAGCTACAAATTGGCTGAGTGAATAGTCGGTTTGCGCGCCTTCTGTCCTTAACCTACCCACGCCATAGCTTCCTTGGAGCCTGTCTTAGTGACCGTAACCAACAACAGATCCAACAGAATGGATTCGACTTAACATTGCACTGGCGTTAACGTTAAAGGTAAATAGGCTACATGTTCTATAGCCAACAAACTGGTCGTTCACTTGTCGTTAAAATATTCTTGATGGCGTACGCATATTGTTGCAGTGTAGGTTATGTTATAGATAGGATCCTGGTGCATCTTCATTGATTCTTCGATTAACTTCTCGCTGTCTGAAATTCCTGGACCTTAAAACCCCAGAAACTGGAAAAAAATGGAAGTATTGGGGGAGTACAAGTGTCGTAACTGTGACATGGTTTTTCGGTCCCTCGCACTTCTGGACAAACACAGAGAACACTTCTGTATCGGCAGCGACATCGGAGACCCTCTCGTTTTAAAGCGGGGACAGCCCCAGTTTATGGAACCGGAGGGAAGCAACTTCAAAGGAGGGCCAAAAAAGGCGGAGACCCCTAATTTCAAGAAGGTAATTACATTCACTGAGGTAACACGCGGAAAATATGCCCCTTCGATATAAAAAAAAGGCTTTTACAGTTTTCTTAAAACATGTAACATGGAGCTAATCCTGATCCTGATCTGCGCTAGTAGCCTATGTCAATTCACAACTTGTGCTGGTCTTCATTCAGTACCCCTGTACCCAATATTTGGAGGAAAGTTGTGTTACGCGAACAGGCTGTATAACAGAAAGGTCACATTTTAAGGTGATTCATTAAGCAGTTTTCTCCCTGTTAAATCGTGTAGCCTTATGAAATTATGTGCTTTTTTTCCAATTAGATAATTTTGTTTTTTTCAGTGCGTCAGTGACCTGGATGATGTTGCCAGGTACTCACGATTGAAAACAATGAAAGCATTTCTTGTCGTAGACTTTATTCATATTATAATTAGATTTTTAGGCTACATTTAACTGTTCAACGTGGAGGGGACAGAGCGTGCTCGACTCGAGGTAGCCTAATCAGTTTATCAGACGGTCGATTACATTAGACCCCTCTTCCTGATCGTTGTCAAGACAAATATCACGTGATGTTTTACACACCCAATGACAATGCTAGACACAGCGCAGGTATAGTATAATATTCAAGGGAAGCTGGACTTAGATTTCACAGAACGTGAGCATTTTGTATATCTCGATGGTTTCCTAATCTTTTTTGGTTGTGTCTGTAAAATCCATATGAATATAATTCAACAAAGGCTGCGCGCTTGCATAAATATTTAAATGACTGGTGTCCCCTCACACTCTAGGGACAACCGTGGGCAGTCCTTTCGTGGCTTAAGAGTGTAACATTGATTAGTGTAACTGGAGTTTTTGAATGTCATCCACAACATATGTCCAGGTTTTCCACTTTGTGACAATGTCACTCCTGGTATTTACTCCACGCCTTTGCGTCAGAGAGAGCAGAAGAATGAGCAGGCCAGGCTGCAGAGATGGCGGGAACGGGCTGAAGACAGGGACTGGCGGTCTCGGAAAGAGGAGGACCCAGGCCCTGGTGGGTCGGACAGCCTCACCCTGAGGAAGCTCACAGAGGAGGTGACTGAAGCTGGTTCTGCTGGATGTTATTCACACCGAACATGTAGCTATTCCTAATTCAGCACTTGCATTGAATTGCTTGCTTTTTGTTTTGCTTTTGGGGTTGAAGGTGCATCATACAGAGAATCCATTCATCGAATGTTGTGTAAAGTATCCTGCTTTATCAGTCTGTGTACCCCTCTGTGACGAGAGATGGGCACACAGCTGAGACAAATGGAACTGATAGTAACTCACTTTCCCACGATGAAGGACTTTAAGTGTTTTTGGTGGATTGAACTGTTAATCAATGATTGGTTAGGCCAGCAGCGCTCAGATATGAAATGAACGCCTCTGCCATTGCATTGTTTCCTGTCAGTTTCACAAGCTCAGGATGTCAATCGAGGAGAGCATGCCTACCCTTCCCACATGGGCTGCCGAGGTGATTTTTAACCCCTGTTTGATCTCAAGCCAAATATCTACCTTTAGCACGACTTCCTGGTTTCCGTTATGGGTCCTGTCTTCATCACCTGAAATTTATAGCGTTGCACAGTTCCTTTCTTACATGGAATTAAATGAAAGTAAATTGAAGTGTGTAAAATACATCTTGAATGAGAGAGAGGTCATAGGCTAAATGAGGGTTCTGGCCTGCTCTTTGGGGGTTCAGGCCTGGTGTTTACTCTCTTTTTCTCTTTTTGCTCTGTCTCTTGCCTTGCTACTCTGTAAAGTGTCTTTGTGACAGTTCTCTGTAAAAAAAAAAAACGCGCTATACTTATAAAATTGCATTGAATTGAATTAAATGTGGCCAGATAGTAGGAAATAGTCTGATGGTCTGCGTTTGGGGTGTGCGGGTTGCCCCCCCACACAGGCGTCCAAAGAGCCCAGCCCCAGGAGGCCGTGGGAGCAGAGCGACAGAGTGCGGGAGATGGCCGAGAGACACGAGCGGCAGCTGGCCGAGATTCAGGCGCACAACCGCCGGCTGGAGCAGGAGAGGGAGGGTGAGCGAGCCACAGCCCCTGTCCGCGGGGCATGTCCGTACCGCGGAACACCGTGTCTGGCTGGGGCTGTTTGTTCAATATCCTCGAATCTAAAGGAGACACGTTCTGCTTGATGGTCTGCTCCAAAGCGGTTTATTCAGTTGTGCCTCTCCAGTTGTTTTTATGTTGTCTTCTCATTGTTCTCACCTTTGGTTTTCCTGGAAATTCATGCACTCATAGACCCATGTCTCTCTGTACTGTACATGTGTGACAAACAATAGCGCGTGCGTCTTCATTATCAAATTGTATGTTTAAATAACTGTGTGTGTGTTTGTCGGGGAGGGTGTGTGTGCACGCTCACGTGCTCGTCCGTGTTCGCGTGTCAGAGATTGGGAGGAAGCTGGCGGAGTTGGCGGGCAGGGGCAACGCCGCCAACCTGGAGAAGCTCCTGCTGGAGCTGCAGCAGCAGGAGGAGAGGAATGAAGAGGCGCTGCAGCACATTCAGGGCCAAATCCAGACTCTGCACCAGCAGCAGGGGTGAGGGTGTGGGTGCGGGTGCGGGGGCAGGCCAGGGGCCACGGCTAATGAAATGAAAGTGCTATAAATGTTGTTCCGGTAGCATTTTCAACCACAGCAGCCTCTTCCTTGCAACGAATCGCAATGGTTTTGTTCACACTGACGGTGCGTGCGTGGGTGCTATTCAATTTATCTCTCGACCTGCTTGGCATGAACCTGTCTGTGACTGATTTGGGTGCGCGCTTTCTGTTTTGCTTATCGCGAGGTAGAGGAAAAAGAAAGCCAGCTGGAAGGTCTTGATTACTCAAAATTTGGGTTGCTGCTATGCTCCGTCTTATCAGGGCCAGAGAAGCCGGGAACCGCCCGGACTCTCCCAGCTTTGGGCCGCACGAGGAGAGGAAGACGCAGCACATGACCTTTGACCTCTTTTCCGACGGGGACGGCCGTCTCTCCAGCCAGATTAGGTCGGGTTCCTTTCTCTTCGACGGCCATTTGCAATGCACCGGCACACTTGGAGCTTAGATCAGAGGGTACAGGAAAAGAGTGTGCTTCCGAAACCAAATATAAATAACCAGTAGTACTAATACATGTTGTTAAGAATAGATGAAATATTTGCAGTAACCTCTGATTGCCCCATCACTGCCTTAGTGCCATTCAGAGGTGTAGATGTTGAAAGCTGAGATGAGAGAGGACGTGGTCTGGTTTAACTGGGCTTTCGAATGATGTCATGAGAGAGGAGGCGGTCTGGTGTAACCGGGCTGTTGAATGATGTCATGAGAGAGGAGGCGGTCTGGTTTAACTGGGCTTTTGAATGATGTCATGAGAGAGGAGGCGGTCTGGTGTAACCGGGCTTTTGAATGATGTCATGAGAGAGGAGGCGGTCTGGTGTAACCGGGCTGTTGAATGATGTCATGAGAGAGGACGTGGTCTGGTTTAACCGGGCTTTTGAGTGACGCCGAGCTTTTTTTTGCCCGTGTGGGCGTGACAGAGCGCTGCGGTTGGCCTACATGCAGTCCGGCGGCGCCGACCCGGTGGTTCTGGCCCAGATGCACGACCTGCAGGCTGAGGCGCACATGCTGGAGTGGGCCAAGCCCAGAGCCCAACTCAAGGGCGGGAAAAGGAGTGAGTGCTGTGTTTTTTTTTTCCTGCCGTACTTTTCGAGGCTCTGGTGGCTCATGGCTCATTGTTATTCAGTGCAACCTGTAAAACTGTGTCTGCTGTGTCCTATTTCACCAAAGGGAGACGCGCTTTTCTCAGGCAGAGGTTTTGTTTCCTGTTTCTCTTTTTAAAATTTTTTTATTTAAGTAAAAAATAATTTGTTAAAAAGGGTGACAAAAAAAGTGAAAGTTCAAAGTAAAAGTTTTTCTATGGCCCTTTGTCTTAACTTTGACTGTTACCGTATCATCCTTCCTGAGGCCGACCGTGTGTGTGTGTGTGTGTGTGTGTGTGCATATGAGTGTGTGTACTTGTGTCCCCCTCCACTCACTACTTTAGAGGGACAGCAGGGAAATGCCCCGATCCTCTCCTTTTTACACCCCTCCCCCAGGATCGAAGCCCTCGCATCGGGTGCTGGACGCCGAGCTGCTGTCGGTGGAGACGGAGAACCAGCGGCTGGAGGAGGAGATCCTGAGGATCCGGCTGGCCAGGGAGAGGCACAGAGGGGAGGAGGGTAGGCGCGCTCCCCTGCTCAAGCTGCCTCGAACAGGGGGGAGCATCGTCAACGGTTCTCCTGTGCAGTTGGTGTCGGTTAATGCGGTTACGTGAGGCTAATCAGCGCTGCTGCTTCAGGATTTCCTCCTGCTCTTAACGCCTGTTCCAGCAGCAGTCGGGGCTGAACTACAGCAAGTCCAGAGGGAACAAATTCATCAGATGGCAACCGTGCAGGCGGAGATAGAGTATCTTCGCAGAGAGGTGGAGAGGGCCAAGGACTTCCCCCGAGAGCGCAGGCAGGCTCCTCCCCCGCCTCCTCCGCCCCCTTTCCCACCCCCTCCGCCCGTACTTCCCCTGGATCAGATGCCTGCTCCGCCTACCCTGGTATGCCAGCTCAGTCCCTCTAATCTAAACCTCAGGTTTCCACGTTTTCTGCTCTGCTTATGCTGGATTTTCAGGCACTATGAGAGAGAGAGAGAGATACTACATTGTGTTGGTCACGTCTCTTTTCTCTGTCCTCTCCTCTCCAGGAGCAGGCCGGGCCCCACAATGCCATGCAAGGCAGGCCTGTGCTGGACCCCCTGGAATCCCTGGGCCCTGCTCCTTATGACCCTGGGTGAGCTCTAGTTCCTCACCCACTGCTGGCGGTAAAGCCTTCTGTATCCTAGCGCATTCTCATAGCTCGTTTCTGGACAGTTACCGGGTTAAATAAGGCAATAAATCTAGTCTCAGGTGGATTCAGAATACATCGATTTTGGCTTTGAATTGAGGTTCTTCATGCACTGCAGTAGTCCTCTGTCTCAGTCGGGAGTGAATATAATTTCACCCGGTCAGTTCCTTTAGATTTCTCAGTCACCGGGCTGATGCGTAGTTCTGCGTGCTGCTGCAGGGCGGGCTTCGTGATCTTCTACGACTTGGTCCTGGGCCTGGAGGCCACCCTGCGGACGGTGCGGCTGGTGGTGGGTCTGTACGCCGGAGGTCACGACCTTGGGCGCCCCACCCACCTGCCGCCCGTCCCGTGCCAGCCGGGCGGAGGCCTGCCCTACGTCAGCGCCGTGCCCGCGGGAAACTTCGCCACGCTGTCCGTCAAACAGCCCGTACCCAGGTAACTGGGCTTTGGGGTCCCACGTGGTACCGTGTGCCCATTTTGTCATTCTGTCCGGCAAGATTTTAGGATGAGAAATTCAGTAACTGCACTGGTGAGAGATCAACGCTCAACGTTTCTGAGGTAAGATAATACTGAAGATTCAAATGTGTGAGCGTCTGTCTTCATCGGTGATATGGTATTACATGCTGAAGGTAACTTTTGTTACGGTAGTGGGGCATCCGCACCAAAGGCTAACTGCTGTCCTAGTGTGAGGGCACAAGTGTGAGGGAGAGAGGCACCTACCCGAGAGAACACGTGAATGATTTCTCAATTAACTTGCAGCAAGATGGAAACCTCTACTTAACATCTTAAAATTAAGACACAATGCTTGAACTAATGAATACAGAGCACAAGACGGTGTGATTAATACAAAATATAAACATAAATAACATTAAATATAAACTAAATGAAAAGCTATGTGACTATGGGCCCAAGAGGTACCCTCGCCAAAGGTATACAGGTAAACTAGAGGAATTGTCAACCATTTCTATTTAGAATGCTATTCCTAACGAATCAGCCGTCCGTTATTTGTCTTGCTGTGGCTCGTGGCGTTGCGTAGGCCTCGCTGTGGCGCAGCTCCAGGATGTGGTCGTGCCTGGCTCACGGTCTGCCCTCCCCGCAGGATGCAGCCCTCTTCCTCCCTCGCGCTGGTGGTGGAGGTGCAGGCCGCCGGGGGTCTGGACCCCTACGGCCAGGAGATCCAGCGGCTGGTGTCTCGGGGCTGGGCGCAGCTGGACCTCTTCGACGCGCACAATCAGGTCCGGAGCGGCCACTGGAGGCTGCCCGTCCGCGCGCTCCCCGTCCGGCCCTCCCTCGGCACCGCGCAGCTGAACGCCGTCCCCCAGGTGAGGTTGCCACGGAAACGGCGCGCCCGCGAGTCAGAGTCGGTCACGTGACCCGCGCGGGGCGGCTGGCCTTCATCGCCTCGCCTGTTTGTGTGCCCAGGTGGGGAACGTGGAGCTTTGCCTGCGGGTGGCCAACGCTCGGGACGGAGACGTGCAGTCCCTGGTGAACGTCGAGCCCGGCAACGCTGCCCAGTATAAATATCCCTCAGTGGTACATCAGCGCATCTTCCACCAGCTCTTCTCCTCTGTCTCTATTCAGCAGTGTCTGTTGTACAGATGGATCATTTCTGTAAGATGTAATAAATGTAGGTGTATTAAAAATCACCGGACTGGATTTTCTCCTGACTCTAGTAAATCGATTACTTTTGTGTCAGTTTTTTTCCACTTGGGATTGCATTGAATTTTCAGTTGTGCGTAGAATATTGTTTTCTGTAAGGTTTGATAAGCTGTTGGTGTAGAGATTCAGGATGCTAATAACGTTCTTTTTCATCACAGGTATCTGCTCGACCCATGGCTTTCTTGGGAAACCCGCCCCCTCCCCTCACTACATTAAAGCCTTCAGCCAATCCTTACCTTTCTCTCCTTCCCCCAACCGATCACGTGGATCCTCCACCAATGGAGGGATCCAATCAGAGGTGAGAAAGAGAGATGAAATCCACCCCCACCTGAGTATGCACCCTCACTCCTTATTCATCAAATTTAAATAGACCTTAATAAGTACCCCCCTTTCTTCAAGTTAATTACCCAATCAGGCCACTTCAGAACTCTTCCAGAGTGACTTTTGAATCCAAAGCCTTCTTTTGTGTGGTATCTTGTAAGGTTATTGGGTAGACATTAGTATGAGTGCATTTAATGTGAGCAGCATAGATTTTATATGGGTTTTAAGACACTACTGGAAAGATCTCAAGTGAAGAACTCAAGACCACTGCATGGATGTAATTACCATAGTACAACTTGTTTCCTGAAGTTCTTCTACATCAGATTGGAAACAAAGAACTCTGGTGGAATTTGATTCATGGCTAGAATCTGCTGTCGTTAATAAAAGCTTGGACTGGTGATGCTGTTGTCAGCCCAAGGTTAATAGTGTAGTTCTAAATGGCAGAAATTCACACAGTTGAATTAATGGCATTGAAAATAGGCCAGTTGAAAAAGATGCTAAATTCATCTTCAGTTAGACAAATCCTGTATCTGAACTAAATGATTTGGCCGTTTGTGTTCGTGTGTGGTCTGGCAGCATGCCTGCATGCTACTGGCTGGCATGCGCACTCAATGACGATCAGGAAAGATGAGTGACAGGGAGGGCGTGTTACAGTCGCTCGCCCGGTGGTGGGTTGGAATCTCTCTCACCTCTGTGCTTGATTGTCCTGTGTTCGCTAATGAAGCAATGCAAGCGTGGGAATGATTCAGCTTTTAATCTTCAAGCTCCATTTTCAGTTTGGTAATTTCACAATGATAAAGTTCAGCGCATTAACACTTACTACTTTCTTTCAGCACAGACTACTCCTGTCTCCTTGTGGTTATCTTTACGTCCCACTTCCTGTCAATGCTTCATTGTGCTTTGCACTCTGGGAATCACAGGTTTCAATACAGGGGGAAACTTCATGCATAATCATTAATCATTCATTGGCTACTGTGATGTTTGATTCCACCTAATAATACTTTAGAACCTACGTGATCTGATTTTGTGCCTTACAATGTGTGTACTGTCCTGTTTACCCAATGCTAACTTGACTTTCTCGGTGATTGGTGATTGACAGCTGCTCTTACTGTAGTGATTTGATATGATTGGCACCCTGCTGTCCTCGGGGCTTTCTACCTTCCCCGCCTTTGCTTTAAGCAGTGAAGCCCGTGGGGGTGTTTGACCCCTCCCGACCACTGCTGCCGTAAGGCTGGCTAACGTAAGTGAGATTCGCGCTGGGGCTCTGAGAGGGCTATGTGGGCTGAGCGCTAACTCTTGTCTGTACCGCTGGTCGGCTTGTAGCGAGGCTGCGGCGCCCTCACGCTCCGGACCTGTGGCGAGCGGAGGAGGTGGAGGAGCAGAAGGGGGGATGGGCGTCGTTGTGGACAGAGTGAAGGGGGCGCCCCCGGGAGAAGGCGGGCTGCGGCTGACGGGGTACAGCCAGAGGACCGGTAAGGTGAGTAACGGGGCGGGGTCCAGGCTGGGGGGTACAGCCAGAGGACCGGTAAGGTGAGTAACAGAGCGAGGTCCGGGCGGGGGGTACAGCCTGAGGACCGGTAAGGTGAGTAACAGGGTGGGGTCCGGGCTGGGGGGGTACAGCCAGAGGACCGGTAAGGTGAGTAACAGGGTGGGGTCCGGGCTGGGGGGTACAGCCAGAGGACCGGTAAGGTGAGTAACAGGGCGGGGTCCGGGCTGGGGGGGTACAGCCAGAGGACCGGTAAGGTGAGTAACGGGGCGGGGTCCGGGCTGGGGGGTACAGCCAGAGGACCGGTAAGGTGAGTAACAGGGTGTGGTCCGGGCTGGGGGGGTACAGCCAGAGGACCGGTAAGGTGAGTAACAGGGCGGGGTCCGGGCTGGGGGGGTACAGCCAGAGGACCGGTAAGGTGAGTGCCAGGTTGGGGACCGGGCTGGGGGGGTACAGCCTGAGGACCGGTAAGGTGAGTAACGGGTTGGGGTCCGGGCTGGGGGGGTGCAGCCTGAGGAGCGGTAAGGTGAGTAACGGGTTGGGGTCCGGGCTGGGGGGGTTGAAAATCTTGGGGATGGTTAGATTGGGGTTGGTGCGGTGCCGAAAGTGGGGGAGGAGGTGCCCCCGTCCTGACAGGCCCCTCCCTCTCTCCTGACCCGCTTCAGGTGCTGCTGTTCGGAACCTCTGGAGTGCTCTGCTGCACCTCCACGGTGCTGTCCTCCATCAAACACGGGGACTTCATCTTCGGGGAGCAGCGGGTACGCCTCCCCCCTGCACCCCTCACCACAACTCAAGGAACTCCAAAGGGTCTTTTAGAACGACATCATGCATCCTGGGGCTGTATGTCTGTGTGTGTGACCAGGTTATTTAAAAAGTATATGTTTTTAATCTTATTTTCGTGTCGGTTGGCAAAACATAACATTTCTGTAGAAGCTGCTTTGGAGTTGCTTGAAGTATTTTCTTACGTACACTTATACACAACATACACTTCATGTTACTCCATATAATGCCCAATCCCAGGCAGCAGGTCATCAGAAACGAATGCTAAGCATCTAAAATGTCCTTTATTGCGCACAGGAACTGTCTGGGCTAATCAAAAACACACAATAAGATTTAAACACGGTTCTTCGTCAAGAACTCCCGATGTACGCTGCTATGGTTTACACTTGTAGAGTTCTCTTTCTTACTATGCTGTGCTAATAGGCAAGTCACATTATTAACGGTCTGTGGTCCTGTGGTCTGTGTGTGTGTGGTGTGTGTGTGGACATGCCTGGGTTAGTGTGCGGGACGTGCGCTTTGAAGCTCTGCTCCTGTGTGCGTCCTCAGATCAGCTTCTGCCCAGCCGAGCCCCAGGAGGACATGGTGCTGATCCTGCGCTTCTACCACTGGCCTGGAGGGGGCGGCGTAGAGCCCGGGAGCCTGGTGGAGCAGAAGAGTCGGGCTCCGTGGGAGCGGGACGGCGTGGTGGGGAACCTCGCCAAGCAGGAGGAGTGCGCGTCCGCCTGGGGGGTGATCAGGCTCACCCGTCCCGTGGCTCCAGGTGAGTGGCTGCTGGCCAGACTTCAGGCTAAAAATGAACCTAAACATATGCTTCCGTACCAGCTTCTAATTTAGCTCTTTAATGGCACTGACCTGTAAACATCCCACGGAAGGTGTTGTTTCATATCATTTGAAATCCGTATTGTTTGTTGAGCCATTTTGGTGTGCTTCTGCGTTCCTGCTGAATAGTACTTTGAATAGTCTTTGGAGTACGTCTTTTTGTATGTCGCTTTGGATAAAAGCATCTGCCAAATAAATGTAATGTAATGAATAGAGGAATAACACTTCAGCGGTTCGGTGACGTTTGCGTGCATGTTCGACAGAAAGAGAGCGAGTATCGCGCCAGAGACGGGATCAGCATACGTTCAGCTGCGCGGCCGCTGTGGTCTGATTGTACTGACCCCCCGTGTCCCGTTTCCCTGACAGCAGAAAAAAGAGCTCCTGGCCGAGAGGTGACATGGAACACCGGCACCCACACGGTGCCCCTTTACCACGTGCCAGTGCCACCCGCCATCGCCCTCACTGCCCTGGTAAAACCTCACCACCTCACTGCCAGCGCGCAGAGCACTGCCCTGCTAATGTTCGGTCTACAAAGTTTCAGTTACTAGTTGCAATATTTCCTAAAGCCTGGATTTTAAACAGGGGGTTCCAGGTGCCTGTAGGGGGTCCCTGGCCATATCTATACTGTAGATTTCGGGAATTGCTTCAAAATAGAAAAACCCTTTTTTTAAATGCAACCCTTGTAACATGAGATGGGGGTCCCCTGGATGCCTTTGAGCCTGGCTGGGGGTCCCTGGGATCAGAAAAGGTTGAAAATTTGTGTCCTAAAGTATTTGGACCCAAAAAAGGCGAAGACAACCATAAGAACAAATAATGTTGAGTATTTATCTTTCAAACAAAGAATAACATCATAAACTTACTAACATCACCTGTTACTGGTTTTATGAGCCTTCATTGCTTTTTGAAACATATTTTCCTGATTAGCTATGTGTTGGTTTGTTTTCCTGTCCTTAGCCTGATTGGCTATGTGTTGGTTTGTTTTTCTGTGCTTATCTTAGCCTGATTGGCTATGTGTTGGTTTGTTTTCCTGTCCTTAGCCTGATTGGCTATGTGTTGGTTTGTTTTCCTGTCCTTAGCCTGATTGGCTATGTGTTGGTTTGTTTTCCTGTCCTTAGCCTGATTGGCTATGTGTTGGTTTGTTTTCCTGTGCTTATTTTAGCCTGATTGGCTGTGTTGGTTTGTTTTCCTGTGCTAATTTTAGCCTGATGATAGCCTGGTAAAGCCTTTTGCGCCCTATGGCAATGCTGCGGCCCGTCTGCATATCTACAGTGGGGAGGCGCCTCTCTTCCCGTTCCCCCCAGAGTCCCCCCTCCCCCCCCACGCCTCTCCAGAGTGGCCTCAGGTCAGCTGCCTCCTGCCTTATCTGCAGCCACACCCCCACACTGAGGAACCACTGCACCTGCAAATATGCAAATAACCACCTCAGTTAGCTAAAAGCTCTTTCTTATTTCTTAAGTTAAATTGGTGTGTTTTCCTTGCTGGGATAGATTTTAAACCTGTTACATCAATAACATCTGTTAAAACAACAAGGGGAGTTGATGTTTTCACTGCATATTTCAATGCGTGAAATGGTTACATTTGCATATTGAGAATCGTGGCATTGTCTCAAACCGAAATGGTCCGAGTTCCATCCTAAGCGCTGATGTCTCCAGGGGGCGTACATCTTTCGGGAAAGGGAGACCCCCCCGGTGCGCCCCTTCCTCTCAGGGGACGGGTTTGACCTCTACATCGACGGAGCGCGCTTCCTGCCGGACTGCGTGACCGTCAGCAGGGTCACCGGACGCATCTTCGACCGCCACTACAACCAGTGAGTCAGGAGACGCTCAGACACTCAGGGGGCGGGGGGCTTCATTCCTCTGGCTTTTAAAAGCTGTGCTATTGTAGTACCGTAGTACACAGTTTCACGCATACGCAAATGCACCCTTTAGAAGAAATTGTTGAAGTTGATGTTCTTAAATTGCCATTGGGTAACCCCCCCCCCCGGTGTTGTTGGTTTTCTCAGAGTGGGGCCAGACATTTCCACAGGGATAGACCTGAACAGTAACATCTTCGAGCCGGTTTACAACGAGAGGGTGGAGATTCGCTGCCTGAACATGCCCCCATCAGCAACACTTTTACTGAAGGTGAGAGAGAGAAAGAGAAAAGGGGGGGGGCGTCTACATTGATGGCCTGACCTGTTGGTGGCACCTGATGATGGCTTTAACCATGTGGTTACCGTGAGGTAAATTAATATGAATATCAATTACATCTTTATCTTAATCGTCGCATTGGTGTCACAATTTCTTTCCTTCTTAATCTGTAGCTATACACTGTGGACCGTTTCAGTCTGAGAATGGTTCTGGTTGGCTGGACGGCACTCGGGCTGTTTGTGGAGTCCGGCAGTGAGACTCAGCCCAGCGTGGACACTGGTGCACTGCAGGTACTGTGTGTGTGTGTGTGTGTGCGTGGTCTTGCTGTGTGTGCTGTGTGTGGTGTTGTATGTGTGTCTCGTGTGTTGCATGTGTGTCTGTGTGTCGTGTGTCTGTGCGTGTGTGTGCGTGTGTGTGTGTGTGTGTTTTTGAGTGTTTGAGCCTGTAATTACAACGCAGCTGACTGAAGCAGCTGTAAATGAGCTCATCTTCAGCCGTGGCCTTGTCTGATCCCTTCTGCCAGATATCGCTGAACGAGGGAGCCCATCAGCTCAGGCTGTACCACACCGGCCCCGACCCTGACAAGCCCCTGTGCACCAAAGCACTGAGCTCAGCCAGCAGGTATTTCTGTGACCTCCTGCTGAATGGTGGTAAAAGTGCCTTTCAGGGAGGGTGCGACCCGCAGCCGGACGCAGGCTGATTGCTGTGCTCTTGTGCCGCGAGCGCAGGCGGGTGCCCTGTGCGACTGTGCTGGTGCGAGTGGCCGGAGTGCCTGTGGACGAGGACGGGCGAGCCCTGAGCCGAAGCCAGGTGCCCGAGGCCGACTGGGGGAAGCTGGGGCTGCTCCTGCCCCGGCCGGGGTACTCCGAGGGGGGGTATTACTCCAGCTCAGCCAGGCCCACCCCCGGGGAGGCCTCTCTGCAGTCCGCCATGAGCCACCGGTGAGATACGCGCCGCTCCCAAAAACACGGCCGTGACCGATCCCCAATACGATTGGCCAAAATGGCCGCCGGCACGTGGAGCTGTTCCATACCTTCTTCTTTCAGGTCGGTGGTGCTCGTCCGAGAGATCGCCAGCCTAATCGCCGGAACAACCTGGGGGGCAGAGCCGGAGTCGGACGAAGAGATAAGCGATTGGATCAGGCAGAAGCTGAGCCGCATGATGGACAGCAGGCCCCAGCCAATCAACTTGAGCATGGTCTCCCGCTATGTCAGTTCTGCTGGGCTGAAAGTAAGCCGGGGGAAACCTTTTTTTTTTTTGCGAAACACACTGCGCTGCAGAAACAGGCCTTCCTGATTATCCTTACTGGGGCCTGTGTTCCAGGTGTCTGTGGACCGAGCGCTTAACCTGCCTTGGGCGGCCTTCACCCTGGGTCTGTGCACCCTGAGTCCCCCTGCTGCCTTCTACCACGGCCCGTCCTGGGTGTCATACGACCGACCCACCATTCTGCAGCAGCTGGACTTCAACAGCAGTCAGAGCTCCCCCCACTGGTCAGATGGGTTCAAGGTAACGGAACATCATAAGGCTTCATAGAACGATGATTGATAATCTTTTTTAGCGTTTCCCAGGAGACATGATCAAGCTAATGCACTAGCCTGTGAGGTTTTTATTGTCTCATAAATCAATAAATGATATGATCCTTACACAAATAAAATGATTCATAAATATTTTTCATATCTGACAAAATACTGGTTCACAAATGTGGACTCATAAACAAATATCTCCCAAACAAACAAATGTAATTATACATTTTGATTTCTTGATTACGTGTTATTTTGCCTGAAAAGATTTGCCAGTCTATGAGCGTTCATTTGACAGCGAGTCTATGTGCATTTAAGCATCGCCTGGCTCGTGGAATCGCTTGCGTTCTTTCAAGATGTTTCTGACCCCAAGACTGGGGAGCAGATAACTGTCCATTAACATCGCAGAGGGAGTGAAACCGTTTTTTTAAAAAGCAGCTACATTTGCTCAGTGTCACGACCTGAAAAGCACCCGGTGCTCACCGAGCGTTTCTGGACCGCAGTCTTTCCCCAGGCGGGTTCACCACCAGCACCTGACCGCCATCGTGCACCTGCATGAGGTTTCCGTGCGGGCCACACACGACCCCGCCGGTGCCCAGTCACCCAGGGGGCAGGAGACCCTGACTTACAGCCTGGGTAAAGAGTCCTGGGCAGCTCTGCCCATCTTCACCCGGGGGTACTGCCATACAGCTCACTACCAGCTGCCCCTATATCAGGGTTCCCCTTCACAGGTCAGTAGGGGTGGATTACAGCACTAATAAAACGCCAAATGAAATTAATTTCCCAGGCAGAAATGAACCGTTTCTGCTCTTACCCAGGCTGCACTTAGTGCCCTGGCCCATGGGGAATGCCAGCTGGTCTTGGAAGATCTGAGACTGAAGGGTCAGGTGTGTTGATTTTTAAACATCTCAAAGTGTTGGCATGGGTAATAGAGGCGGATGTCATTTCATGTGAAGATCTGCACATTGATGCAGTCAGGTGTGTATGTTTCAAGTACCAGTATGGATGGCCTATAGGGATCATTTCATGTGAAACCACATTAGCGTGCGACGGTCAGAGTAGCAGAGGATCCATAACCGTCTGTCTGGCAGGTCCAGCTGCTGAAGGGAGCGTCCGTTTTCGTGAGAGTGGTAGACGGCCGTAGGTGTGAAGAGCTGGAGCAGAGTGAGGACAAGGTGAGAACCTCACACTGACTGGCTGGATACAGCATTTTATTTTTGATTTTAACAGGTAAAGCCAAACCAGTGCAGTAGCTTAGAGAAACTTTTTGGGATATTTGCTTTTTGGAATTAAAAATTTATTTAACCCAGTTAAGACAAGAAGGTGGTGCAGTGGGTAGCACGGTCGCCTCACAGCAAGAAGGTTCCTGGCTATCGAACATGGATCAACCCGTTCTCCCACAGGACAGAGACGTCTCCCAGCTGCCCCCAGATCAGATGGACTCGTACAGCCCCCAGGGCAACCGCACCCCCCTCTCACAGCTCATACCCCCCTCCTGCACAAAGGACTCCTTCGCCAGCAAACTCACCGCCAAGTTCACACAGGTAGGAACAAAAGCCTCACCTGACTGGATATTCCACACACAGCAGAAAGCATTAATTGGGCATCTTTTGTGCCATTTGTTGCAGCTCGTTTACCAGACTCTGGGACCCTCCACTGAGCTCGGCCAGCAAAACCTCCTGCGACTGTGACGGAAGGCAGGCCACTGGCTGAGCGTCACTGCTCCCTCCTCAAATGTTCCTGCACCCAAATCCCACCCCCCTGTGAAATCATGTACAGAGATGTAATGAGCAAAAAACCACAATAAAAATGCTTTCGAGTTTGTGCAATTTCAGAGATCGGGAGCGAGACGTTCAGTTTTGCAAATATTCTTTATTGAAACGTACTACAATTTTACAAAAAGAGGGAACAAACATTTAACATGGAAATGCCTTATTTACAACACAAAGCACAAAGATGATGGGGGGGGGGGGGGGGGGAAGGGGGCATGCTGTACTGGTTGGCCCTGCCATCTTCAGGAAGGACATCACGAGGTCTCCACGGTGGCGGACGGCTTCACTGGCTGCGGGAGGATAAAGAGGTTCAGACCGAAGAGTCTGGCGCTACAGCAGTGTGGGACAGCGAATCGTAAGAGGGAGGAAGAGCTCTGGCACCAATATAAAAAATAAAAAAAAACAGCCAAGGCATGAACCAACCAGCCACTCCTCAACTCCAGACCCCAACCCTGATTAATGGGGGTCCCGCCATTTCCTGGTGAAAGTGGTCAAGCGACCAAGCAAGACTACATCCTTCCATAAACTGGACCGGGCAACACCAGCTCCCCCAACATGCCAAACCAATGCCGCAAGCTACTGCTCCTACGGAACGGAAGTGTCAAGCCTATCCACTCGCCTCATCCTGCTCCATTTTCTCCTGGACCCCATTGCCGTTGCTGGCTGAGTCTCCGTTGCCATTAACTGTGGCTTCCTGTTTGGCCTTTTTAGCATCACTGTCCTTTACTGGGCTCTCCTCCTCTGGTTTCCTCTGTGCGGAACACAAAGCAGGACAGAAGACTCGTTAAACCTTTTTTTCCCCCCCACCACCACGCCCTTTTCTCCATCTACCTCTGCACAAGAGCACAGCCACCGGGACACCACACTGAAGCTACAGCAAACCACAGCACATGGCACAGGCCTCATTCGGTATCACAACTCCTCCTCCGCCTCCTCAAAAGGGACCACAGCACCTCACCAAACTGACCAGCCCTGGCATCACTCGCAAACCAAACAATGCAGCCTCAAAACAAAATTAAACGACCATTACCAACCACAAAAAAGGAAATTAAAATGGAAGCTCTCTGATCAGCTAGGTTAGGAGAGTTGGTTGATTTCACAGCGCATGCAGCAAGGCATTCAGCACAGCAACGGGGGCAGCCGTGCACCCAGCTGCCAGCCTAGGCCCGGGCAGGTCCCAGGGGCAGCCAGGTAAGCATGCAGATGGCACACGGACATGCGTGGCACACTGACCTTCTTCCTGACCAAGTGAGAGATGTCCAACGCGGATTTGGCGGGAGCTCCATCAGTAGGCGCCACAGCGATCTGAAACGACAGCGGCCTCCATAAGCTCCCGATCCCTCAGGGCAAAACACTCATCACCTCAGCAAGCCAACAATCAGGCCTCCAGTTTCACATTCTATAGCGTTCACACAAGACACACTGCAAAAAGTGAAGATGTAGCATCGAGGGTTACATTACCTGGCTTGGAGCGGATGAAGAGGTCCCACCATTTTCACCCGAAAATGCAGACGTGGAGGCCCCAGACTGCAAGAGAGCAATTACCCCATATCAGCTCAGCACAAACAAGAAAGGGGAAGAAATCCAAATGCATTCCATTCGCTTAGGACATAAGGAAATGAAAAGCAACGTACAACATCCTCCAATGACTACACGTGTTAATGAGACCTTGTCATGAGACCCAAGCCGTTTGGCACACTCCTCTCACCAGGGTCTGCTGTATGGCCACGGAGGCGGCTCCAGCGGTCTTCTGGCTCTCCCGGGCATCCTCCACCTTCTCCCTGATGTCCGGCAGCAGCTGCTTCAGCTCCTCGGTCTCCCGCTTCTCCTCCGCAGCGCCGTCCGCCCCCTCCGCCTTGTCGATGGCCTCCTGGAGCATTGCTGCGGAACAGACGCAAGGTCCTTCACAACCAGGCTTCGGGGCCGCTTGGAAGCGTTTGTTCACCAGGGCAGCCCGTTCATCCTGCCATAGAGGGACCTTCTGAGGCCCCAAGTCCCCCGTTCAGATGGGCCCCTTGGCCGGGGTGTAAAACCGGCCCATCGTCGCGCGTGCGCCGAGGCTACGCGCAGAAGCACAAGGCCCTCACCCAGGCGGCTCTCGATGACCTGGACGGAGCTGTTAAAGTGCTGGATGGCCTGGGCGTACTGGCCGGTGTAGCCGAAGGTCACGCCCAGCTGGTAGTGCGTCTCCGCCAACAGGCGGCTGTGGGGGGGCAGGTGCTTCAGCTGCAAGCGCAGGCATTCCTGGAAGTCCTCCAAGGCCTGAACATAATTTCCTAATTGGGGGGGGAATAAAAGTGTGACAATCAGTGAATCCCAACTGCACACTACAGAATCACCACAGCAATTGAGGGCCAAAGACCTTTACTTCAGGAACATACCCGATTCAGCTCCAACTTCCCCTAGCTTGAGGTGTGCTTGCGCTGCCATCAACTGGTCTTCTTTGCCCTCTTGCCTTTGTAAGAAGAATCAAATTCGTTTTCAGCTTCACAGTTCAAAACAAAACTGAAGTTTACTAAAGTGCGTGTTCCAGGTATAACGCATTAGGTGCACAGTGGCATTGCATCAGGCAGGAACACACTACCTTTTGTAGATGACCTTAGCCACTTCCAACATCTCCCAGGCCAACTGCAAGTTCCCCACCTCCTCTTCCTCACTCTCCTGTAAACAAAGACAGGCACATGGTGTTACACAATATACTCTCCATACGTGGGGGGGAAATCATGGGACCCATCAAGAGCACAAAGCATACCTTATCTTCAGCAGTGCCCTCGCCTTCGTCGTCATCATCATCGTCGTCGTCATCATCTACAAGTCCAAGCCAGAAGACGTTAAAATCCTTGAAGCTGCCGAACAGCTTGGGTGCCCAAGGACCAGCCCACCACAAGAGCAACAGAACACATGACCAGGCACAGCAGAAACAGATACAAGCCTCGATTAGACAGACCAGTCTGAATGGGGCATGTACCCCGAAAATCAGGGTAATGATTACAACTTAAGGCCCCATATTATACAATATACATTCTCTTATCAGCAATGTTAAAAAGTGAGCATTAACAGTGATCTTCCATTGATGAAAAACTGCGAATACCCCTTTCCTAGAACTACCTTGCTAATAATTAATGGATTTTAGATTGTTTTCTCTCAAACTGTACATTGTGTTGAGTGCAAAGGTTTGCTTCCCTGCATTTGGCTTGGGCTACACTATGCCATTAACTTTAGTATGCTTTGAGAACACTATTTGGGCTGTGCTGACTAGAACAAACTCAAGTCTGACTTTCTGGAATTTCACATGACAGTTCAGGTGGCCATTTAGAGTGTAAGCTGCACTTTCAGAGAATCGTTGGACTGCTTGTCAATTACAATTCTTTATTAAAATTTTAAAAAAAACCAACAACCCATGACCCACCAACCATGATGTGCCAGTGTACACCAATCCAACCTTCCTAAATCCCATTTCCTCTCCCAGGTGCCCTTGTTCACCCAAAAAGTGCCTTCTACACCAGTTTACCTTCACCCTCCTCCATATTTTCCTCTTCATCTTCATGAGATTCTTCCACCTCTGCCACCACCTCTCCATTCTGTTCTTCAGCTTCTTTCGCCTCACCCTTGGGAGCCGGCACCACGGCAACGCCAACCTCACCCTTCTTGGGAGATGGCACCAAGGGAACTCCGCTCTCGTCCTTAGGAGGGGGAGCCACAGGAACGTCCCCCTCATTCTTTTTGGGAGATGGAACCACAGGAACCATGTCCTGGTCCTTATTGGGAGACGGAACGACAGGAACGCCACCATCATCCTTTTTGGGAGACGGAGCGACAGGAACGCCACCATCGTTCTTTTTAGGAGAAGGAGCTGCAGGAGCTCCACTCTCATCCTTTTTGGAAGACAGAACTGCAGGAGTTCCACCCTCATCCTTTTTGGGAGACGGAACTGCAGGAGCTCCACCCTCATCCTTTTTGGGAGACGGAACTGCAGGAGCTCCACCCTCATCCTTTTTGGGAGACAGAGCTGCAGGAGCTCCACCCTCATCCTTTTTGGGAGACGGAACTGCAGGAGCTCCACCCTCATCCTTTTTGGGAGACGGAGCTGCAGGAGCTCCATCCTGATTCTTATTGGGAGATTGAGCCAAGGGAACACCACCCTTGTCCTTTGTGGGAGATTGTGCTGCTGCAGCACTGACCTCATCCGTTCCATTCACTGGTGACTTGATGACATCTTTGGCAGGGGACTGGGAAACATTCCCACCCTGTTCCTCAGTCTCCATCTTATCCTCAGCACCATCACCTTCTGTTGTTTTTTCCTTCTCTGCCATGGCATCGTAAACTTGCACCCGAAGCTCATCTCTAGTCTTCTCTGTGCAGCCATGAAACGGGCAGCACAAAACCATGGATTAAAGGACCTGCGGCTCATTCAGCACTATCCCCTCACTAATAGCAAAGCTTCAGGAAACCACAAACCAGCTGCGCCCAGTATCAAAGATGAAAGATAACATCTGAACAGTGGCCGACAAAGACTTGGACCAAAAAAAAAAAATCCTTTAACATCTGCAAGGCTTTTCTTGTCAACAAGCCAGATGTCCAAAAAGGCACCTCCCAAAACATTATACTTTATCTAGATGGCTATGCATTGTAAAAGTGACTATCTAGGTAATGGGTCATAGAATCCAATCCTTTTGGCTTTCCAGCACCAGCAACCAACCAACTAAAGCCCAAGTTCTCAACAGGGGGTCCACGGACCCCTGGGGTCCTTCAAAGTACTGTAGGGGGTCCCTGGCCAGACTTGATATACAATGACTACAGAAATATCTAAATAAAACCACAACCTTGGACCAGAGAGCGTTTAAAACCACTGGACTAAAGAACAGTTTGTTCAAGGCCTTAATTAGCTGCTGACGAGAGAAACTACAAAACACTGCGAGCCTCCAGGACTCGACTGACAGTCTTAGTCTTGCCACTTAATCACAATCACTTAAATCAGTAGAGTCAACTACAACATCCCTTCCATGCTACCAAGGTTTTACAACAGCAGTCTCCAACCCAGGTCCTGGAGAGCTACAGGGTCTGCTGGTTTTCATAGTGACTCTGCACTTCATGAATCAATTAGAGCAGTTGATTATACAGTTAACGCAACTCACCTGGTGTCTTGCGTCTCAAGTGGGTGCTGATTTTAAGGTGAAAACAAAAACCAGCAGACCCTGTAGCTCTCCAGGACAAAGGTTGGAGACCACTGCTTTACAAAGACCCCTCAATGACAGGTAATCGCATACACACCTGCTCCAGGCACAGAGGGGGCAGGGGGTAACAGGAAACAAACGTCTGTGCCAAAGACCAGGCCACAGAGCAGCCCACCGCTTCAGATACTCACCATCCAGGTTATCTGCACTCTCTATTTTAGAGTTGTCCGGCTTCTCCCCTTCCTCAGAAGACTCCTCGGGAACTCCTTCCAACGCATTCCCCAGGACCGTGTTCTCCATCCTGTAGCAAGAGCATCCAAAATGTTAGTCTGGTCTTAGTGTGCAACACAAAAGAAAGTAAAGGGGGGGGGCAGACTCACCTAGCTAGTTCCAGAAGAGACTTTCCACACAAGAAGAATGCTTCTCCACATTCATCAGCAGTGTCTCCATATTTCTCTGCTCTGTAAAGAGTTTGCAGTGAAGACAACATATTGAACGAGAGAGAAACTCCATTACAGGCCCAAATTATGGCCCAATTAAAGAGTCATTAACTGAACAAATACGCATGTTCAAGAATGACGACATTTAATGGATTTGGCCCCAGAAACGCTACCAGTACTCACAGCATGCCACAGGCCTCTTGGAACACATTAACTGCGGATACCACGTCCCCCATAACGAGATGCCGGTTTCCTGTGCCAATCAGCTTCTTGGCCTCCTCCATGACATCAGAGCTGCATGGAAGTTGGCACAGGAGTTCACACTTGACATACATGAATGTAAAAATAATGAAACCAAACAGAATGGCAAACCAGTCACTAGTGTAAGTGAGGTTAATGCAAAATATTTGCCACGTTTCTGTATTAAACTTGACTCTTCAGATCCAAGTGATAGATTTTCCAATTATTTCTATTCGGTTCCAAAAACTACATCCAGGACAAAACGTAAGTGAGAGAGTACACAAGTAGTAAGCGTCGCCGAGGGCAATTTGACATTAACCCAACAAGATAAGCGTTAAAATGAAAAAATGACTTTAGGATTGCCCACGTGGTCTATGGTTTCTATCCGACAGGAAATTCCTGAGAACAGATTCCAGTTAAGTAAAGGCAAATGATATAATCCCGCCAAGAACACAGCTAACAGTGACAGCTGATTCAATAAAATTAAACTCGTAAACAACTGGCGACCGCACTCATCCATTGGACAGCAGGCAAAAATTCGCGAGATCTCACCTGTCCGCGGCGCTTGACGAGCAGGGCTTTTCCTCCATGCTAGAAGTAAAAATAAGGTTTATCGTTTATATTCTAGTAGACAACATAGCTAATGCAATTTTTTTAAATACAAAAAAACGTAACAATCTTCAATAAATCTAAATTGGATACGTCGACAAATGCCGTCCACCAACAGGACTAACGTTGCGAAGCTGCTCGCACAAACGTCGGATGTTAAACTTCAGTTAGACCTGTACAACTGCAATAAGGACAAGTTAACATTATCAAATATACGCCTACCTTGTTCACCACCTGGCTTTTCAGTAATACCACGTTAAATTAACAGGCCAGGATTATTTTACACCAATTGCCAAGTAGTCCTGTAACGTTACTCAAGTGAGTAAAGTTAGCCAAGTTACACGTTTCTGAAAAAGCTAGCTAAAATAGTGGTGGGTCGCCAAGTTGGGCAAATGGCACACGCATTGTCAAACGCCCAGCGAACAAATTTACAGAAACAAAAACGAAACTTTACTTGCCTGGCACGAATTTCGTTACTAGCTAGCTAGCCAACGGCTAGTCTCAACATACAACGGCATTAGCTACAGAGCTGCTAAACCTTGCGTGGTCGTACGTAGCTATTAAGCAATATGCAGCTAGCCAATGCGCTGCGCAGAGCAAAATGACAAATGTGCAAAAAATAAATAGAAAAATCACAATGAAACAATAAGACCATATCATGTAACCTTCGGTAAGTCTACACCGATCCCATGCATGTTACCAGTGACGTAAAAAGTACGTCTCAGATAGCTAGTTAACGAGTCAACAGAAGCTTACGACTACAGCTCGATACGTTTTCAAACAGCGTTTTACACAGCAGGACAGAGGCCATAGCAAAGCAGAACAGGCTCCAAAGAGAAACTAAGCGGGGATCGCTACATTGTTGCTTTGTTAGCAAGATAAATTATGGTCCAAAACTACCCGAATTGCGCCCAGGGAAACTTTAAATGTTTTCTCACCTTCCTGCGCTTGAAGGAGCTGGAGTATCCTCTGGCATGTTAGCAAAACTCCAAACGTCTCAGGAAAGTACCCTTTTATTAATTATATGCTCAATACCGCGTACAGCTCTACGAAAAGATGGCAGGTTTCTTCCCCAGTTCGCTCCTTTTTCGTTGGCGCCTTTAAATACAGACACCAACCCTCACTTCCGTTGAACTTTCACCTTGTTGCTCAAAATGAAAAACGCGGGAGAACTATTTAAAGGAGCAGCCTTTCAGCTTTTAATCATCGAAAAATGTAATAGATCAAATCAATGAATATTCCTCGTTATATGCCGCAGTGTTGGCCATGGGTAGGCCTAATGTTCATTCGCTTATTGACTGCATTCGCAGATTGTAGATATTCATATTCCTTTGCAACGTCAATAAATTCACAGTTTTCTGGGATGTGACGTTCTAGTTTGGTTGGCTGAATGAGCTAATTTCCATATTGCCCGCCCTGAAGGCGTTGAGGGCGGGAAAGACAAGGGCATAATACATTGGAAAACGGGAAACGGCTTCAAGATGATATGAAGTGGTGATAGACGTAAACGGCATATAAATGCACTTAGTAAGGCATTGTTTAAGTCACACAAGCTACGTGTTTAAGTAGGACTACATATGATAACTATTAGAACCGTTGTGTAGGTGAGCACATTTTATCATTTAATTTATGAAATATAGCACGAGAAGAAACTTAAATTCAGAAAAGAATGCTGCGCATTGTATTGGGAAAAAAACAGAAACTTTATTATATTTTTTTATAAATGACAAGAGGGGAGCAATGAGTGGTCCCAAAGGCACAATGTAGGCATGTAACAGAGTGGTCAGTAGGGGTCACTGAAGGGGTAGTGAGGATGTCCAGCATCTCTAGGAACAGGCTTCCCATCGACCTGAAACACAAAGCATCACACATGCAGGTGTCACACTCATCCGTGAGATTACCAAGAATGCACTTATTATGCAGTTTACATTTACTTAGCACTGCACAGGCTTCCGGAGGTAAGGGAGTGAAAGCTTATTCAAGGAGGTGAATAAAAGGGGGGGAAAAGGAGATGGTTTTCCCCAACTGATTTTTTTTTTTTTTTTAAAGCTTGACAGCAGACATTTCAGACAGCCTGGTGAAGGGTAGTGAGGGATATGCTAATTAGCCATCTGGCTGAGCTTTGCATTTCCCCCTTAAAGGAGTGTGAATTACACCAATGTCTTGTAAGCACTTGGAAAAAGTTGGAAATAACTAATCAAAATGCACTATTAGCATGTGTAGATGCAGCAGGGGGATTTGCACTCCCCGCCATCTGGGTGAATGCTTCTCACTCGTCCCAACCACTGAGCTTCTCCAACCTAGCTCCCCAGAGGTGGAACAAACTTCCCGTTCCTCTACGAACCGCTCGGTCATTGCCCATCATCCGCCATGATCTGAAGGCTAATCTCCTCAGACTGTATCTGGACTAACTATCACTACTCTGCAGGGCACTCCCAATCTAGGACCGCTCTTATCCCTTGAATCCATCTAATTTATTCCTCTAGCACTTTCATGTAATGCTTGTATCTCCATCCAGTACTTATAATGCAATTGCATCGTTATCTTGATGTTGTAGCTCGTCGTCATGCCTCCTTGTTTGACTAACCACAACTTTCTGACCTAGCCTACGCTTACTGTGTGAACTGGAGTTAATGTGTTCATGGGTATGGATAACTGCTACATAATGAGTATTGTACCTTATCAGACCCGTTTTCTAGTAGTTCCAGTTACCTTCAGTGTGCATTTATTGTATACCAAATTAATGTAATGTATACTATGTCAATTTTGTTAAAACAAATCTTTGTTTATAGTTGTAAATAATTACTATAAAATGAATCTGTTCATATTGGGGGAAAATATGTTACTGTACTTGTAGCTTTAAGTGTGTTTTCTTGCTTTAGACTACAAATAGCCAAATGCCAATACCTTCCACTTTAAAGCCAGCAGGTATTACAAACTTCTCTAAACACACTTTATTACTTGGAAAAACTTTCGGGGCCAATCACAGAAACTGAAATCATATCATAAGACCCAGCAAAGTAAATTATCCCTTACACAAAATAGTCACTAGATGGCAGCATATTTACTTAAAATGTTGTTTTGGTAGACAAACTGTTGAGATAAATCTCCTGTTGAATAAAAATGAACTGGATAAACAATAAACCAGCTTTAATTCAATAATTATAATATTTATCTAAATAGTGATAGACCACAGTTACGTTCAAGAAAGAAATAGATGTTTTACACAGTGTTGAGGGTGTGGACGTAGATCATGGTAATATAATGATAATGATATGAAAAACATTGATGATGATGACCATGATGAAGAAAATATTTCCATTATAGGACAGATGAATATTTCTAAGCGCAACAGTTACTCACTGTGATGACAGGCACAATGTAGCGCCAGCCTTTATTCAGCGCCATTATACTCTTCACCTCCTCTGCTTCCAGAGTGAAATCGAACACCTGCAGGTGAACGGAGAAACTTACTGAGAAAATACACACAACGATTTATGCATCACGCAATATTAATACTAGAACTAACCAGACTATTCATTAAATGAAAAGAAAATCAATACCGTCGGTAATGCATATGTACCAATTGCGCACACACACGCACACACACACACACACACACACGCGCGCGAACGAGCACGCGCACACACACACACACACACGTGAAATTAATAGACAAAAGATGCACCGATGCAGTTTTTAAATGATTTTCTAATGAGGGGAGAGAGGGCCGAGATCCTCACCTGGATGTTCTCTTCGATGCGTGACTGCGTTACACTTTTGGGTATCGTCACCACACCTCGCTGGGTCTGCCACCTGGCGAGAGACAAACCGCGGGGTGTACAGTACGCACAGTCAGTGCTCTGCCCACAGAGACGGGGGGCACGAACTCAGGCCGGACGCTGCGGGGCGTGCCAGCGTGCTGGCAGGCTAATTCCCCTTGAGGCGTCGGCACAAATTAATCGTGAATTAATTACCGGAGGATGATTTGCGCGGGACTCCTCTTGTACTTCTGAGCCAGGGCGGAGATGACCGGCTCGTCCAGGAGCACGGGCTCGTCGGGGTGCTTCCAGAACCGGTCGGGGGAACCCAGCGGGCTGTAGGCCGTCATCACCAGGCCACGCTCGCGGCAGTGCGCCAGCAGCTCCGCCTGAGACAGGTATGGATGACCCTCCACCTGCAGTGGGGTTCACACACACACACACACACACACACTCGCATTCACGCATCGCACAACTGGCACCTTGGGCATTATCCTCACACTTTGGAGAATGTGGTGGGCATTCATCTTGTCATAGACAATTGGAAAACTCCAACCAAGTCCTATTTAAGAAATTCAGCCAAAATGATATGCACAAGCATGAATATTCAGGCTGTAAATAATGTGAAAGATAATACAAATTTTCCACTCATGATTTCAATAGTCAAACATAGTACGGACAAAAAATAATAAATACTGGCAACTCTGCTTGCATTATTCTGCTTTTCCCCAGAGCTTGCTCTGTTGTATGTGGACAGAACTATTGTCTCCGCACCTGCAGTACACTTGGCTTGATGCTGGCGACGGAGAGGACATCATCGATTTGGCGGCTGTTGAAGTTGGAGAGCCCAATCGCCCTCACCAGACCTTTCCCCACAAGGCGTTCCATGGCCGCCCACGTCACCTTGTAATCGATGTCATCGTAGAGCAGCGTTCCATCTTCTGTCCTGGGAAAGCTGTCCTTGCCACGTCTGCAGAGAGGGGCGATCAGACAGGAGCTGTTAGTGGACCAAGCTGCCTCCGTGTTGATGAGCATGGGTTCCCCTCTGCCCATGCTGCGCTCTCCCATTGGATGATCTCTCAGCATGAAACCCGGGGCTCACAGGAAGAAGGCTTATTAGTCACACCCTGTCAGGATCTCCAGGCTTTCCAAGCACAGCCCTATTGACACACTGTCACTGCCTGCTGTGAGCCGGCACTCACCCGCCTGCTGTCTCAGTGAGAGAGGCCCATTCAGGCAGGTCTGGACATGACACGACACGACGCCAATCTCAACAGACGTAGGTGCGTCCAAAGTCTCTCAGCAATTTATAAAATTGCTCAGTTTATGTTATTAAATGCAGCACACTGCTTCACAGCAATCAGAAACACACAGACCAGAGCTTATCTTCTGAAACATCTAGGAATGAGTGGGTTTTTAACGACCAAGTACAAGTTCCTCACTCCAGGCCTCAAATGATTGTTTCACGCGGGAAGTCTGCCTCCAGCGCCACTTCATCTGGGAAGCACAAGCTGGGGGCCAGAGGGCGGGGCTTACTGGAAGGCGTAGGGCCAGTGGATGAGGTAGAGGTCGAGGTAATCCAGCCCCAGCTCCTTCAGCGACTTCTGCAGGGCCGGCTCCACATCCTCTGGGTGATGGTTGTTGTTCCACAGCTTGGAGGTGACAAACACGTCCTCCCTCTTCAAACCCTGTGGAGATATTCACACACGCGCACACGTGCACGCACAACAGTGTCTGGATTTGTCGTCTGTGATGAGACCCCAGTTACAGGACCCCAGTCACAAGTGATGCCACACATTACTTTCATGTTTAAGACTGATTACTCTTTTTTTTTTGTTGCAACATGCAAGACGTCATATGAAATAGGTTTGATATACATAATCACAAAAAATATATCTACATCAAAGATGTTTGCTTGGCCATTACAAACACGAGCATGTGTGTACATATAGTGAAATAAAGAGTCTGGCTCACCTTGTCTGGCCCCAGTGCCTCACGCAGAGCCTCTCCGATCTCTGCCTCATTGCCGTAGATGGAGGCACAGTCAATATGGCGGTAGCCAGCCTGCAGAGCCCAGATCACCGCCTGCTTCACCTACGGCACCAACATATACACAATAACCATTACTAAGCTTAACAAACAGAAGAAGAAGAAAGGCTTTATTTGTCACGTGCATATACATGTACATACAGTGAAATGCATCCTCTGCATTTAACCCATCCTAATTACTTAGGAGCAGTGGGCAGCCACAATGCAGCGCCCGGGGACCAACTCTAGTTCTGAAGCCAGTGCCTTGGTCAAGGGCAACGGCAGGAGTACGCCTAGGGGCAATTTAGACTCTCCAATTAACCTAACCTGCATGTCTTTGGACAAAATACATTTAGGCAAATCATGGTACTGTGAGTCATACATAGTTCATTCATAAGGAAAGACCTTTTTGCATTCACACCTTTCTTGTGGACAAAATACACAATACACCTCTGTCTCATCAGAAAGATTTTCTTTTACACTTTATTTCCTTGTTGACTGGGTTGGTCCATGGTTGCCAAACCCTACATTGGGTAATTTTTCTGCAATGGTGACAGTTCCTTGTGTCTGCTGGTCAAAAGAAAGGGCAGGGATAATGCTAGATCTTTAAACTTTGTGTAAATATGGCAGATTAAAATTCAACATATTTATTCCAGTAGTTCTTAGTATTTCTCCAGATGAAAGAAACTATGTATAAAAACTGCTGTACAATAACTCGTTTGCTTCTCTAGAGCAAATTGAGAAGAACAGAGAAGGAAGATCCCCATTTCCATTAACAGATTCCTTTTACATTTAATATCTGACCATACAAAGTCTAGCAAATATTTTTCATGAACTTGAAGATCAATTGTTAACATGCTTTACTTCTCAAGTTCATATTTTCTCGTTACCTTTCACAAATTGAATGTTTCATAACAAAAAAAATGGCAAGTAGGTTATTCGGTCAGAGAATTTACAGCTGACAAACCCAAGTGTACATTTTTATGAATGGCTGAAGAGCAAACAGGCAGATGGTCATGTTATGTATTTAATGACCTGTGCTTACTGAGGCAAGTGCAGTGGAAAAAAAACAAAGGAAAATATCAAAGGACAGGCTGTTTTTGTAGACAACATCTGAGCTTTTCATTAGCGTTCGCCGCCTGCATCGCCACTTATCCAGCCCTTCATCTGGTCTCCATGGCAATAGAACTAAAAAGCCCGGTGCATTGTGGGTGCCACTGAAAGAGGCAAGAGGGTCAGTGCTGTGAATAGCAATCTTTTGTCTCTTTTGTCGCCGCCCCAGCACATCATAAGACACCCTTGCAATGAAATTCTACTTTGAAAATCTGACATGAATCTGTGGACAGTTTATACGTTATGAAATTTCACTGAACAGCACCTATATTTTAAGCATCATAAAGGGTGTAATAAAATGACTATGAATTCACCTTTCATAATTCAGCTTCTCATAATTGGAAAATATTATTTTTCATTGCTTACTTTCACAAGATGACATTAACTATATCAATAGGCCTAAAAAAAAACACACAAAAATAAATAGATGGTTAAGTTAGTCATGTGTTGGCAAGGTTTTTGTTGAATATGGTTATTATGCAATGAATCTCTCCTCTGTCATCAAACACTCACCTTCCCGGGCTCACTCTTCCACGTCCCCAGTCCAATGAGGGGCATCTTCCGACCGGTGCCGAGTACTGCAAAATCATTCATACTGGACTCTTTGGGTATCTTCAACAAAATAAAAACAGAACTCTCGTCATCACAAAATCTTACATTGACTTTCAAATACGATACTCCTTCCAAATTTCAACACTGGCCGCTTTTAAGCCTTATATCATACAAGCATGACGAATGTTTATTTCAAATTAATATATGACATACTTGAACATATTTGGGTGCATTGTGACGTGGCAAATGCACAGCGGTTATGATGAAAAGCAACTGCCCTGGACAAGTACTCCTCCCTTGGATAACTTGTCAAATTTCAGCTAATGCACGGGCTCCGGAAGCTGATTAGATAGCAGGATACTGTTCGCCTCTTACTACCACATAGAAAATACGTTTACATAATAGTCATTAACCTCCAATAAACGTTAATACGAGACCAAGCTTTATGAGACTGAAAACGCCGAATGTCAGGTGACTTCCTTTCGTCCTGTCCGGATGACTGTCAAAAAATTACATGCTAGCCTACTCGGATTGTCTTTGAAGGACTTTAAGATAGTGCTTGTTTTCTCCAGGTATTTAGATAAATCCTCTGTTTTTCAATACTCTGCAGCAATTAATTAATACATTTTGCTAAGATTGCTGGGATTATATTTGCATTTTCAGCAAAAAAATATCCACAGAACAAATCTAATAGTCATAGATTTCTTAGATCCTCAGTTTCCTTTATCAAATCCCTTTCGATACGACACTGATTTTTCAGGTTCACGAAGAATAAACGTATTAAAGCGATGCTGTTCGATCTCGAAAATGTTTAAACAAAGACAAGCAATATAGCAACTGCCAATATATCTAAATGCATCTTATCGAGCAAAAAGTACGGGGTGTCGGTCAACTTCCTGGATTGAAAAGCCATAATTCTGCTTACTCACCTGCTTCTCATTTTTTAAAGAATAGGGAAACGGGAAATCATAGCTGATTATGTATGCTGCGTTTTGTAGCCTTTGGAGGCGAAATGCATGTTCTCTACACAGCTAGCCTACGTGGCAATTTCTTGGCTATAGCCTACAAAAATGCATGTCTTTAAATATTTTTTGTGGACTTACTCAGGATAGTCTTCGATTTGTGAAAGCAGCAACCCCGCCAGATATCTTGAAATTTTGCTAATATTTAATTGAGCTTGTTGGCACAGTCCCACTCTTATGATATTTCCGTTTCCGGGGTTGATGTAAAAGCTGCAAGACCTACATTGTATAAACCTAATTTGTGAAATAGGTCGAATTTGTGTGATACACTGTGCCATAATTTAATTTGTTACTTATTGGGTAATAAAAAGCATGATAGCCTCCGCACGTGCTGCTTTAATCAGACTACAATAAAGATTTATTAACACTGAAAACCAGAGTAGCAAGTTTCGTAAGTCTATTCCTTCCAAGAATTCACAGTGTAACTTTGTTTAGACCCGTAACCATAGCTATTTTACAGCAGAAAATGGAAATGAATGGTAATTGTGTCCGATGCGAAGTTGCCTGAAGATTACGGAGTTTAGTATTTTGTATATATAATAATGGATTGGTGGTACGAGGAACGTTTTGAACAAAATTTAAAAGTCAGTTTATTTATTCAGACTATTTGTTTTGATTTTGAGTAGCCTATCTTTCGTGTAATCAAGTTACAACCCCACACAATAGCCTACAATGAATCGCGCTACATCAAAATTGAACCATCGTGTGTGTGGGCCAGTACGCTACAAAATGCTATTTAAATGATTTAAATGACCAATTGATAGTTAGGAGAAAATGCAAAGTCATGCTGGTAAAGCAGACAAGGAATAGTTAGCCACGTTTTGTACAACTCTTAAGGCGGGGTATTACAGGCGGTCTGTCATCGCGATAAGTGCACGGCTATAAAGTCTAGACCTAGTATTTCCCACTCTTTCCACACAGCTTTCACCCAGCAGAGGGCGAGACGTCAATAAGATTCTAACACTGTCTCATTCACGTAAGTTGCTACTTAATTTAAATGTAGTTTACATTTCGATTTTAATAATTTAAATCACAGCTGCGTATTTAGATCGTAGGCTACTACAAGTGGAGCAACTAGACCTCGCATTTTACATTGCTAAACCTTTTTGACGGAAGATATCCTAGCTGTCACCTATTTTGCGAGGGGAATTTAATATGCCGTTATTACGCCAGTTGTATATTTTGCAATTAAACTCCGACTAGAATTCGGGATTCCCAGCAGTTATGTATTTATTGACTATTATCTCATTCAAATAATTGAGATTGTTTGAAATTTGTTCCTGAATTTATCCGTCGGGTCCTATCCGAAAAATGAGCGTAATTGCATGAAAGAAGCTGTCTATTTAAAATATGACAAAACACTTCATACTTCGCTTGTTCGACATACAGTATTTCTCTTTTCTTAAATATCGAAATTATTGTTACAGTTTAGGTCGCTTTAATAATAAGCCAATTTTTGGAAACCATGCACTGCTTTGTTGCGTCTGGTTCATAGAACTTTCGAACGTACAATTAGTGGAATTGCAATGGGCAGTGCATTTACTTGATCATTTTGTTTTTTGGAAAGATATGGCGTTCGGTTAAATGTAGGTGACGGATGCGTTTCCAAGAGCTTGTCCTTGGGTTCAATACCCAACAGGAAGTTGCGAGGGGAAAGCTAGGAAAGAGAGTGCAAGCATACAACATGTTTTTCGCTAGTGATGTATTTTTAAATGTACGTTCAAATTGTTGAAAGTTGGTCATTATTAACCGAAAGCAAATGTATGGTCTGAATTCGCCTTCAGTTAATCTTTGTCCACTGTCATTTAAAAATGCGTTATCAGCTGCTGAGATGTAATCAGTTCACTGGGTGTGGAGGGCTGTTCCATCTACCTGCTGATTTTGTTTCCTCAGTAAATTCAGAGATGGCAGCAGGTGAAGCTCGCATTGGGAAACTGGCCCCTGACTTCAAAGCAACAGCTGTAATGCCAGATGGTCAATTCAAGGAACTCAAAATCTCCGACTACAGAGGTAGTACGACCTGCACCGCACATCAATATTCACAGTTGTAGCATAAATGCGGAGCCCTGGTGCTCCTGTCACGTGGTTGTGAATGCATATAGTAACTGAAACTGACACCCAGTTGTTTCTCTTGGTAGGCTGGGATATTTAAAAAAATTGACTGCATCAAGGAGTTCTTTCGCTTTTGATGGGTAAAATACAGTTGCAGAAGAGATTAGGTTACAGTGCATATCTGGGACTGAAAGCGTTAAAGCATTATATGTATTTACAGTATTGGTAGTTAAAGCGTTTCCATGTGAAAAATATCATCTTTTTATATCATTTTTACATTTTAAATATCGGAAGTTCCCCCTTTTTTTGGAGGGAAGAAAATTAAACCTGTATTTATATTATATCTTTCCATTCAAATGAAAATGTTTCCCATTTCAGTTGGATGTTCAAATTCAAGTAAACGTATTTACTGTATAAGCCAATTTTACAGCTTTTTCCTACAAGTGCCAGTTCATAAATTAAATTGTGTTATCAGGCCCCAGTATTCTAAATTTGCATTTGGTTCCAGATAAATGGTAAATGGACCGCATTTATATAGCGCTTTTATCCAAAGCGCTTTACAATTGATGCCTCTCATTCGCCAGAGCAGTTAGGGGTTAGGTGTCTTGCTCAAGGACACTTCGACACGCCCAGGGCGGGGTTTGAATCGGCAACCCTCCGACTGCCAGACAATCGGTCTTACCTCCTGAGCTATGTCGCCCTAGATAAACTGTAAATGCACAGTAAAGATAAGATACTGCAAATTCCAACATCCACTAGTGCAACCAACAAAATCGCAGATTTGGAGACAGTAATGTTTTATCCAGTGAACAATGAAAACATTCAATTGATTTGTTCTAAGTCATCCATGTGGATACATCTACTGTAAGATGCTGCCACACCAAACTGCTACTTTTTAATATAAATGCCATTCACGTAGCTTGTGTAAACTGATGAAGCATTTGAGATCGTCTTGCTGTATCTTGTTGAAAAGTATGTAAAACAAAGATTGCTGTCTAACAGTTAAAAATAATAATAATAACTTGCGACTGCTGGGAAGTAGCTTATTTTGTGTTCACACATAATGTGAGAGAATGTGCCTTAAGTTGATGTCAAACTTTGTTTATGTGTGAGAGGACAGTACTTACAGTGATGGTTAAATATGGATAGCTTTCTACCTTTTCAAATGCATAAACCTTGCAAGCTAGCTAGGCACTAGGACTGTACTCCCTTATCAATTTCAATAATCTTTACAGATTACAGGTCAGTTTGTCTATTACACCATTGTCTTGGGTGTCCCAGACTGGGACTCCCAGTTTTATATATATGTATAAATGCAATGATTGCATTTAGACTTATGCAGTGTATATTGTGAAGCATTTAGTAGGACCCAGTGGTAATACAAAAAAATGGTCCTGTGCAATTCCTTCCCATTGTTTGCTGAATTGTTTTAAGACTGGTTATAATTAAGAGGTGCGCCTCCATAACTTTTCCAGGACAGAATTTGGTCTGCTGGAAGAATGTTGCCTGCTCACAGCATGCATTTGCCAAGTATAGTCTGAAATGGCAAGCGTGGGTTAAATACATATTACCAAAAAAACAGTTCCTGGGCTCTTCAAAGAGGCTATGCAGAGTGAAATGTTGGTACACTCCTAGCGTTGAGATACATTACATAACAGACTGATGTTTTGACTTGGCATTGTCCTCAGAGCAACATCATATTATTACTATGAGTATAGCTAGACTGTCATTGCCGTTGTTACACACAGGTCAGGCAGATGTGCTTTGTCGACGCACAGGAGGACACGTATACCTCCCGATTTGTTCAGTTCACCTTTTGAGTCTGAGGAGGATGCCAAGTTCATACATCAGTCTTATTGAAACAGGCTTAATTCTATGAGTGCCCCAGTGTTCCTCCCTGGACAGTCTCTTTGAAGAGCTCAGGTATTGTTTTGAAAATGGTCATGGTTGAATGCGTGTTGCTGTTTTCTCTGTTTGCAGGAAAGTATGTGGTCTTTTTCTTCTACCCGATGGACTTCACCTTCGTGTGTCCCACCGAGATCATTGCCTTCAGCGACGCTGCCGAGGAGTTCAGGAAGATCGACTGCGAAGTCATCGGCGCTTCTGTGGACTCTCACTTCTGCCACCTTGCCTGGTACGCAGACAAAAAGTAGACCGTACAGCCCAAGGTTTAGGCATCTGTTTTTTTAATTGGCCCCAGCCATCCAGCATTGCTCTACTAGTGATGCATTACAGGCGTGTGCATTGTTGTCTTTGCTCGTGTTTCCTGGTAGGGTCAACAAGCCCCGCAAGCAGGGTGGTTTGGGCCCCATGAAGATCCCATTGGTGGCTGACGCGCTGCACTCGATCTCCAAGGCCTACGGCGTGCTGAAGGAAGATGAAGGCCTATCCTACAGGTGAAGGATGGGTGGATCTTGTATTGGAGGGCAGCCGTTCATCACGCAAGCATGAAAACAGTCCCACAACAGTTCATTATTGAGCAAATTATTGATGTTATTTCCTAGCTGCATCTTATCCAGCTTTCTGGGACATCAGAATCATTGATGTTTCATTTTACTGCATGTCCAGTATTCAGACTGCTTTCTGTGGTTCCAGGGGGCTGTTCATCATTGACGATAAGGGCATCCTGAGGCAGATCACTATCAACGATCTGCCGGTGGGCCGTTCCGTGGAGGAGACTCTTCGCCTGGTGCAGGCGTTTCAGTTTACGGACAAGCACGGAGAAGGTACTGCCTACCGCCACCTCTGAGCGTCTGCAAGTATGTCGGTCATCTTCACTTCTAGCGCTTCCCACCGGAAGGTTGATGTACCGAGATACTTCGGAAAAAAATACTGTTAAAATGCTGTTAAAACGTGGTCTGTTAATACTGCCCTACAAAGCCTAACTGCAGGAACTACGCAAAGAGTAATACTGAGAAAAATGTCTTTAAAGTGTTTTAACTGGCCAGCCAAATGGGATATAGTTATATAAGTGATATTGCACTAATTGTACTCATGAGGTCATTTTTATGCCCAAAAACCATGACGGCTGGCCAGTTAAAACACTTTAAAGCCATTTTTCTCAGTTTTACCCTTTGCGTAGTTACTGCAGTTAGGCTTTGTAGGGCAGAATAGTGACGTAATGTGTAGCCCTGTTTAAGGTCAAAGGTCAATGCTCAGGGTCTTTCTCGCTTTTGCAGTGTGCCCCGCTGGCTGGAAACCAGGAAGCGACACCATCAAGCCAGATGTCCAGATGAGCAAGGAGTTCTTCTCCAAACAGTAACGGGCAGACCCGAGTCTGCTCCAAACGACCGTTAGACCTTAGCAGTCCTAAAATCTGTAGGTGAAATGGCACAGTTGCTTGCAAACAGGGTATTGTGTATGTAATTTCCATTTTGAATATGCGCCTAGTTACTGCTCAGCGAGCCCTTGAGACCTGAAGGTGGTGATCAAAGCGATTATCACCACGTTCGGTGCAGTGTTGGAGATTTAGATCCATGAGCCTGGTTCAGTTATGTCCTGTGTAGATATGTCCAGAGTTACGTAACATTAGATATTTCTTCAGTGCTTGCCGTTGTGGCTTCATATGTTGAAATACAATTTTGACACACACAAAACCCTACATTGTATCAGTGTTGGGAGACCAAGTCGGACCAAGTCACTGCAAAAAAAAAATGGTGTAATTTGGCTCTTTTCCCTCCATCCGGTATTGCACTGTGAAGCAAATGTGCAGTTGTTTTGTAAGTTGTCTTTTTCATGATTGTAATAAAGGATAAAAACGGTATGTTTTTTTTTTTTTTTTTGTATTATATGCAGGGTGGACATTTACTATACTTATTTCATTTGATTAAGGAGTCTGTGTACTATTACTACTTAATCTAATGAAGTTAGTTTCAAGCTCATCCTGTTAAGATGTTGTTATAGTCCGATGACAGCCCCATGGTTTGGTGTCAAATCTGGACCTTTCCAGCAGTCCAGCAGGTCTGATGCACAATTCGCGATAGCCTTGTCCAGGTCTTGTCGGCTGGAATGACAGTGCCTCATTGCGCACCAGTGACCCCTGCTGGTTGGTCAAGTACCTGCATATCCGTCAGTTGAACAGTAGGCCTACATGAAGGAGCTTCGAGAGTTTCGAATAGCGGTGCGGTAAGAAGCATCCCAGACATCGGGGCAGTGCCTGTCTGCGCTCTAAATATGGACTAAATTTTTAAAAGATATCATGATAGATGAATGGCATATAATTGCATATGTGTATGTATATTATTCACAGCAAGATGAAAGTGCTGTGAGTATAATGCAGATTTTGGTACCCCCAGAAGTTCACATTTGACTGCAAATTACTCTTTCAACGAGGCAATGATCCCAAGCATACCAAAAAAATCAATCATGAAATGGTTAGCTGACCTCTATTGTTTTGCATGTTAATCTCCACACTTGAACCCAATCACTAATTCGCAATTTGAAATGAAAAGCGCAGTCGATAAGTGCGGACTGCAGGATCTTGAAAGATTCTGTAGGAAGGAATGGACAAATATGTTCATCAATCTTAGACAACACTCACAGCACTAGATTACACAGTAGGGTTGATACCCTTGCAAAGTGAGGGTGCACAGATTACTGAAAACATAGACATGAACAATCGTGACACCTATCTTTCTGTAAACTATTCTTTACTTGTTAAAAAAAATTCACAGTAACGGGATGGGTGTAAAAAAACATAATTTCATGAAACAGGCTACATTTGGACATTGCTTTGTGTGGACCACTTGACTTTTTAGTTGTTGGTGGCCGGATTTGTGGAGCCCATCTCATAAAATCAATGCATCGTGACGACAATCTATTAAGTCGATCTATGCTGCTCTTTTAAACGATATAGGGTGAGCTCATTATTTGACAAATAAGAATCTCACCGTGTTGTACGCACCTTAAATGGAGCCATGCCGCCTAGTAGCGTACTCGTTCTATGGATGTTATGATGTCTTCATTTTTCATTTTGCATATGCCGAATAATTTCATGTTTGCTATGATAACGGCTTGCGAATGTGGCGGAAATGAACTGTCTTTCTCTTTGACCGTTTTGGTTAAAAATGACGCGTTTTGTAAATATTCACGACGACTGTGAGCGCACGCTATAATTAGGCTGGAGGCTAGGCTGTGTGGTAAAAGCTATAATGTTTAGTTACCACTAAGTGGCAGTAGAATTTTACAAAGCAATCATCACAGAATAGGCAAGTACGTGTATTGTTTGTCTGTCATTGCTTTCATTTCAGAAAGTTTACTTTACTTTTTTATAGTAAAAAGCCGCGATGACTCAATTTTTGGATTTAATCGACTTCTCGCTTTTGCGTTAGGTGTAGCCTTACACAGAACCTCTTCCCATCTGCATTCTCGAATCACACTTTGTTATGGACAGTATATCGTCCACCATAAGGGCCATAGTTGCAGATAGACCTGTAGGCTAAACCGCTTAAATGAGGAACTGAGACGTATGATTATTTTTTCCTCTTAGCATGAACTATATAATGAGCTATTGCTCACTGCCAAAATATACAAGCAGCCATATTGCGGAAGACCTCACGGATGACAGCAGCGTTCCTCTGAATACACTCGATTGGAAAAATGCTGGCAAGAACGTGGTGGTGACGTACGCACCGTGATATCAACGACCGGCGGGTCTATAACAACTTCAGCAACTTAAATCTACTATCTTCACGTGTGTACCACTCTAATATTGTAGCTATTCATTGATATCTGTGGGAAGGCAGTAGCGTAAGCAGTCCGGTCGATGTTCCCCGATTCATTCCGAAATGTTACGGAAACCTGCCACCACTTCTATAACCGAGAACTGTGCTAGATGGGTAATTTTCTTCACGTAAATGTCACAGATATCTACTAGGCTTGTTTTAATAGCCTATGCAAATTGTACATCTAAAGCCAAGTTTATTATTTGACCAAATATGATAGGGTCTCCTCTTAAGGTGTTATTCATTGTTAATTCGTTAAAGTTAACACATTTAACTGCTGACCCATAATAAAAAAGAAATTCATGAAATCACAAACAGGCATAGGGTGCGTGCACCCGACTACAGTGAGTTGTGTTAATTTAGGTAAAGTTCGCTAGTTAGTTAGCTAACGTTAACACCTGAGCTCTTAATGGATACATATTACCCAAGCCATATCCAACTTACTCTCATTCACAGACCCAAAACCCCTCCAAGTAAAAATAAATAAATAATGAGTCACGAATCATAATAATGAACATTTATCAGAACAAAATAGTCGATGCCATGTTCGGGTTACAACTGCGCATGCTTCGTCCAGAACCGCTTTGTATAAACTGCTTTCTCCAAGCCTGCAGCAAGCTGATATAGGAGAGGGGCGGGCGGGTTGGGGGGGGTGCCGTTTAAAGTTGTCGAGGCGGGGCTGTTGGAAGTTGTCGAGGCTGGGCTGTTAACCGGTTTAGGGGGCGGGGGATGGGCGCAGAAATGCGTTTTATGCATTCAAACGACAAAGCCCTTCTCGTCACATTCATACCGCTAATGAAATCAACTGGCAGTAAACTGCATCGGAGAAATTAGCTGTTTCAACCCGTCGCAACACAAAACACTGCACACAAAATTTATTGCCAGTCATTTCGGTGTCACCACCCTTTGATGGTGTCACCCGTTGCGGTCCGCACCCCCCTAGTGACGCCTCTGCGCATGATACATATGCGTACAAAGTTCAGTAGTTCTAAAGAGCAAGGGCATTCAAACTATTCAAATATTTATTCAATAAGTAAATAAATTCAATTTATTGAAACCATTTAGCATATTCTGGAAAAACTGAACAATATAGACAACTCAAAAACGTCAGCAAATTCAGTATATAATAACTTGGTAACAGGAAATAAAATGCTGTGTTTTTCAAGAACCTGGAGTGGCACAGGCAGTATATGTGATCTGACAACCTTTTGAAATTTTGAAGATCTCCCCTCCCCTTTTATTATAGGTGAAAATGTTACACCGTTTATACTGTTATGAAACAATCAAGGAATAGATGACTAGTAGTTAACTATTCCCATAAAGACGTAAAATAGAAGATTCATGCATACACATGAAACACACTGTCCCTTTAAGAAACCCAGTTTCTCTGCATGCAAAGGGAAGGCAGTGTAAACATGCAGCGCTGAGTCTGATTCACATAGCAAATTAACAAGAATGTAATGTAGAGAAAAAAGCTACCTTTCCTTTGGGTTCCAGCACATTTATGAAAGTTCATTTTTGAAATTGCAGATGCTCTGCGAATACAAGGAACCACCAAAGGACCTTTTTTTAGGAGAACATGGTCCCTGTTGGACTCATATGTACTGTGTTAATAAATAGATTATTAGATAGGATAGACTACTACAAAACTATATATATATATATATATATATTTTTTTTTTTTTTTTTTTTTTTTTTTTTCAGCCATTCAGATGTGGACTTGATTTTGCGTTTTTTGGATCACTGCCTTGCTGCATAACCCAATTACACTTCAGCTCACGGACAGATGACCAGACATTCTCCTTAAGCATTTTCCGTCAGAATTTGTGGTTCCTTCAATAATGGCAAGTCGTCCAGGTTTCGAGACAGGAAAGCATCCCCATACCATCACACTACCACCATGTTTGACTGTTGGTATGATGTTCTTACTGTGAAATGCTGTATTTGCTTTATGCCATAATGGGGCCTGTATCCTCCAAAATGTTCCACGATTGACTCATCTGTCCATAGAACATTATCGCAAAATTGAACGAGATGTTCAGCAAGACACATATGGTTATGATGTTCAGGTGTCCACAAACTTTTGGAAATGTAGTGCACACTTTTTTTTTTTACTTTTGATGCTACAAAACCGAAATGTTTGTCTCACAAAAAAGTGAGACATTTTTCAGATGTTTTTACATGAAACATAACAGCAGTTCAAATAAACAAACATTTTGATTTAACATTTTTTTAAAAAGGACCAGCAAATGGCTGTGTGCCAACCAACCCTTGTGCCTGTCTCCCCTACTCATGCGTCATGTGTAAAACCTATTCACTGTGTACATGTATCGTGCGAAACTGGGGGAAGAGTTGTGGGTATTTTACAGTTCATTTTGCAAGTAAGATTTTTATTTTATTTTATAATGAACAAAGCAGTTTCATTTCAAATATATTAAGCAGTAAGAAGCTAAATATACAGGGGTGGGGATTTCCAGATAAGCCCACAGAAGTGGGACTTTCCAGCTCTGGAAAGTCCCTGGCCTGCCTCCAAAAAGTGGGCGGAGGTTACATTACATTCCACTTGTCAAACCGGCTCACCATTGTGTGCGTGCGGTTTCGGTATTTGTGCTCGGCCATCATTTGTCACACCGACATGTATGAAAATAATTTGACAAATCATGCCTCAGCCATAAACGTTGCAACAACGTTTAATGCTAAATGGTTGTAAAAAGGTTAACAAAATACTTATAAATCAACGTTGAAATTTTAACAAGATCTGTACGTCGAATCAACATAAGGTCTTCAACAACGTTCTGCCTTTTAAATTATTATTATGACAATTATTATTTTATTAGCATGTTATTATATTTTGAACATAAGACCACTTTCAAAATCTAAATTTATATATGACTATAATTATATATAAAGTTCCGTTCTTATATTTTTTAGATATTGAAACGTTGAAACAACGGCGCGATATCAAGTTGATTCGCCTTTCAAAATCGAAACAAAATTCAACAGTGATTCAACCTTGATCCACGACGTTGATTCACCCGTGAATAAACGTTGAAATGCCGGCTGGAAACTGACCCGAGTAGAGAAACATTGTAATGTCGTAATAATGTTTCATACGTACACCTCTGTTTCTAGATCAAAACATGCGTGCTTCAATTTAACAATTGGTGGAAAATTACGTACTATGACTGATTAACAGGACATTTGTTCGCGTGTTGACACGTTGGCGTCTCCAGCCCTTCCCCCATCCTCGCATTTCCCCTTTCTGTTTGATGGACTTGGCATTGGTCCAGTTTCAGTTACGCCCTCAAACTGAAATATATAAGAAGCGGCATTACAAGGAGACAATCGCTCTCAGAGAGCCACGTGTTCAGAGGTAAGTTATCCTGCACTAGACTACTAGTAGCTAATGTATACAGACTGCATCTTAGACTTAAGAAACGTTTGATACGTGTTCTTGTGCGTGGCTTGAAAAACCTAAACAGAAACGGACCATTCTATTTTAGTGTGTTAAACCTGGACCGCACCTTTTACTAATTTTGTACAATGTATTTATTAAAAAAGGAAACATTTGGGGACCAGTCATTCGCAAAAAAGTTGTTGCTTTTTCACCTGTATAATTGATTTTCCGTGTGGCAAAATCAAGTGTGCCGTGGAAATTTGAAGGACGATTTTATATAGCCTCACACAAATAGTTTTAAATCCATTGGCACTGCTTCTTAATAATTACGTTAGAAACGTTTGGTTGTAGACACATAACTTTCTGTGAATTAGTTTATCTCAATGGCCTTTATTCATATTCTCGGTTTAATTTCGGAAATAAATTTAGTTCCGGGGGAATTATTACTTTGCTGTACATCAACAACGCGATAGCACTGTAACCAAAAATATATAGTAACAACGACGATACTAGCATAATATTCAACGTAGTTTTACGTTTTAAAGTTTCACTTCAATGGACAGCATGAATGTAAATGATGAGATTGCTTTTCTGATTTAAACGAGCCTATATGTCTTTGATAATCATTTGACAGTCTGGTGTAACCGATGTGCAAAATGAGGCAAATCTTCCTAATAAAATAAACATATAATGTGTGTGACGTTCTTCATAATAGATTACTGCTTTTTCATTAATGGTGTTAGTAGATCTTAGAGAGGTTATACTCTGTAAAAGTGAAACATCTGTGTTGGCACCATAGTTTCAAAGTACAGTATAAATAATTAGAAATTAAACGGGATCAGTACACTCTATACCACAAGCAAACAAGGTAATGCATTATCTGGAACTGACACTAGAATTCATGGAATTACTGATCTGTAAAGCAGGCTACTGTGCACTACTTAGAAGTATCTCGAGGAGCATACATATTTGGGAGCTTTTCATAGCACTGAAATGGAGAATAATACAACAAATGTAAAACCGACCATTAGTTGGCTTACAGGGAAGCATTTATGCAGTGACATTCCTCTGCCTTTATGAAAAAGTAGCCTAGATCAAACATTATTATTAAAGTGTAGATTACACTGACAAATATTTTTAAGTATATTTAAGTAGGCTGGTTTATAAAACTAAATTGGCCAATTTTAAGTATTTCCTATACCTAAAGTAGCCTATTTTCTTAAATTATATTGGCATACCATCTTTGAACTACTTTTAAACTTTGTATCCTAAATTGGTAGACTTTAAATAGGCCTAAATTTACTATTGGTATGTGAAGTGAAAGCGCACTTTAAGTACACTACCTGGGATTTAATTCTGAAAAAGTATTTGTCTTGTGTACATCTTAAACAACTCTCATCACAAAAAAATCAGACTGTTTATTTTTTCTGCTTCCTGATGTAATTGTGTTAGGAAAGAATGGCATCCAGTGAACAAAATAAAAAATCTGCTATACATCGTCTACTGATTTGTCTGTGAACATGACTACTGTAGGCGATGACCTTAAAATGTTACTAGCATTGCTTAGCTTCACATCGTTAAGGATGGGTGTGCCTGTTGACGACTTATGTTATGCTCATACAAACAAAAGCATAGGACTAGGTTACTGATTTTATCAGGACCAGATTAGGTACAAGTGTTAGATTCCAATTTGATATAGATGTTCATAAGCTTTAACACATGCTCCATAACTGAAGGATGACCTAAAGGTAGATTATTTGGTGATACGTTTTTCGCATGGGAAAGCTCACCGGTCCACTGGGCTTTCTGTTATGATAAGAATAAAGTTGGACTATTCTAGAAGTTATGAACCCTTGCGGACAACAGTGCCACCTTGTGCCTTCTCGTAGCATTAGTTTTTTTTTTTTACCGGAGCTGGAATGTCCCGTGCTTCCCAGGGAGGTGTTTCGATTGGGAGTCCTATAGCTATTTCCTTAACTCAGTCATTCAGTCAACTAAGTTGGAAGGTGACAGTCGCCTGCTTATTAATAGGATATGCCTCCGCCGCGCAACACAACCGCTTATCAGGTAGGCCTGAAACGATTTTGTTCATTATCATTACCCCCAAGTTCATTATACCCAGAACTGACCTAATATTGTATTATTAAAATAGGCTAAATATCACCAGATTATGTTAAGATCAGGTATAATAAACATATTACATTAATTGAAACTTTTCGCATTTTAATTTAGGACCGGTCTCCATATTAGCCTACGAGGACTAAATCAGCCAAATGCGCCTGTGGTTCTTGAAGAACAAAATCTGAAAAAATTAAGAAATAATTAAACATGTTTGGTTTATGTCATTTCTTAAAAAATGTCCTCACTTCTGCATAAAATCAAATTAGACGTCAAATATGTTAGCCTAGGTCTACTGTCGCTTGTTGGCATTCCGATATTGTTATAAGATTGTTCGTTTAGGTGACTCTTGAGGGAATACAGATATCTTTATGGCTATATATATATATATATAAGTACAATTGAGTTCAAGTTATAGTACAAGTTATATTTCCTTTCTGATCGTCGTGGACGAAAGATGGAATTCCCCTATGGAATTCACCTAGACGGAAAACCCCGAGACAAAAAACCCCTAGACGTCACCCATGATGTCTTCCATCCACCATAAGTCACTACAACCAGCCATATTAAAACAGTGAAATAATTCCACATTATTTGTATTTTTGTTAAGTATACTGTTCTTGTTGCATTGAACTCATGTAGCTGACACTCTTATCCAGAGTCACTTGCAGTGTTGGAAAGACTAAAGTCACAGGCTCCAGCTCTGTGGGTGCTCTAGAGCTCGAGCACCCCGAATATTTCAGAGTTCAACATTTAAAAGTGAGCTACCATTAAATATATATATATATATATATTAAAATAAAATTTATAGCACTGTTGTCAAAAGACGTGGTTCCTGGAATGCCCACGCGAGTGGCTGTAAAACACGTGACGACAAAGGTAAACAAAAAAATGACTTGGTGCCTAATTAGCTAATAACACCAGGTAGTCTCGCTGCGCTGGCAGTATATGTCATTTTAAAAAGGACAACAAAAATTGATTAATTTGTCGTCAGAATACCAAAACCACCACCTGTTCAACCTGCTAACCTAACTACCGACGATGAACACCGCACGGAGGTTCGACTTGCTAACACAAGTTAGCCGCAGCCGATGCCTACAGAACAAGCCAGAGCAGAAGCTAACATTACTAATGTTATTATGACAAATGTCATTAGGGAGGGCAAAACGGACCTTTAATGTCGCCAGCAGTGTATGCGCGTGAGCTCGACAACACATTTCTCACAGAAAAGGTAGTGTCGGGGCTTTTTTTTTAGTTAATTACGGTGGTGAAATGACAAGAATTAAGTGGTACGGTGCTGTTAGCCTTATTGATCGCCGTATACGGTTAATGTGAAGTAGCTAGCACAATCGGACAGCACTAACCCATAAAAATGTACTTTGAATGCTCAATCGTACGGTGAATGTGAAAAACATTCGATTATAGTCAGCGGCACCGACATTTTCTGTCACACCCTCAATAAACGGCAAAAGTCCCAGTAGAAGATTGAATTAAATCTTTTAAAGTTACATATTTTCTGAAACGTCACCGATTCCGCTTGGCCACAGTGAGTGAAGCTAAGCGATCGAGCGTGTAGTTGCTATGTAAATTACGTCAGAAGGATTCAACCTTATTGTTTGCTACCCAAACTTCACAGCACACCGTTATCATGATTGTAGCAGGAAGTGTCTATTTTCAAAATCCATTTAAACCATTCACAAATGACCTGGGACTTTGAAGTTATAAGGCGGGATGTATCAAGTGTCCAGTGAAAATATTCCCCTGGCTATCAGTCAGAATTCTGAGAGAACCAACTGTCATAAATAAGCGCGTAAAATCAACCAGTAAGAGTTATGATGTCACTGATCAGAACCCCATAAATGTAAATAATCGAATGTCCAGTGAAATACACAAAAACAGCCAATATAGCACATTAATATTCCATATGTGCAATCGATGTTCACAATACGTTAATTTAAGGCTAAATTGATATTTTAATCACAATACTCCGGAATTACATTTTTCGATTGTCCTCTCTACTAACATCGGTCCCCCACCACGCAAAAAAGGGAGAACATGTGTGTTTTTAATAAGACATCGGAATACGGAACATACAATTTTTGTTTAAATGTGGACATTTTGTGCAAGAATTGCAAAAACAAAACAAAAAAACACACTGCCATTGTGATTTGACTGAGCACCCCCAGTCAATTTTAAAAGTTGGCGCCTGTGCTAAAGTGACACCTGATTAATCAGTCATATTGTCAGACCTAACTAACAAAATTCCCAGAACACTGAGTATGGGCACAACATCAGTAAAGGACTAGTGTAAGAGAACAATTAACCAGATTACATTATGTACAGATTACAGAATACATCCATAGTAAGCAAGCCCTCAGAAGAGAAACATAAAGCTGTTAAAATGGAACATGAAACCACCGGTACCAGCCCATGAATTAGCATAAAAGGTGGGAGTGCTGTGGGGAGGGGATGGAAACCAAACCGAGTCTGATGAGCTTGGTCTTCGGTCTGCATCGGAATATGGTCAAGGACTTTTGACTTGAGGGAGCGACCACGCAAGGAGGGAATCACCTCAGTTATGCCAAAATGGCGCAGCTAATACACAATAAATATGCAAACACACATCACATACCACAGGAATCACAACATGACAGCAGCAAGTGGGTCAGATCACAAGCATCAGAGGAATACCCTCAACTCAGTAAATGTAGCAGGAACATTGGTACTATACAGCCTCAACATCATTACAAATATCAACATTCTCAGTAATATTAACATCATTATATAATGTTATCAGATCTACAGTTATTAAATGAAAAATATATATAAAATATATTTTATTCAACATTGCACTCATCCAAATTCTGTATCATTTCCGTGTATTAGTTTCATACAGCTTCTTTTCTGATTGTACTGTTGACCAAATGGAATGGCTTGTTTTAAGACATTTTAAGACACTTCATACTATAAAAATAGAAACAAAGTTATGATTCCATGAATTATAACTGCACTCACTCTTGCATGTCTTGCAAGACAGACCAAATGAAACTAAATTGCCCTTTTAACTGAGGTCATACATTTGTATTACCAGATGACTTTTTAAAGTCACATCATAAAACTGATTTAAATAAAGCACAAGAACATATCATAATATTCATATCAGTTTATCAAAAATAAATGACCTTTCATAAACTAACTCAAGAGACTGACTGAACAATGTTTTTGAATGCATTAAAACATATGACTAATAATTGAAATGATTTCACATAGAAACACCAACATACCCAACCCCATCACATACAGGTCCATAACAAATGTCTCTATACATCTCAAATCCGTCTTCTGTATCTGTGCTGCAATCTCTCATTTCAAGAGTACCTTGTAAAATATATTTTTTTCTTTTGCCATCTTTTTTAGGGTCTGCAGCCACAAAATGGAACGGAACAGGGTAAATGGCATTGCTATATAATAATTTTTACCTAGTAATCATTTTGCTACAAAGCAAAACAGATCTTAATGATGTAGTGCCACACACTTTAAATGTGCATTTCATCTGGCAGGTCAGAGTGAAGAAGTCCTCCTGCTTGTAGCTTTGCTTCTCATCTATGTGGTATTTGGACTCCTACTCATACTGCACACCGGCTGGAATATCGTTGTGGAAGCGACACAGCAAAGAGGTAGCGTCCCAGTGAACATTTCTGTGCTGAACAGTTGGTGAAGTACCGTCTTGCTTTCAGGTGAAAACCCAGGTACATTTGGCTGAAAAGTTAAAGTTTTCTAGCCGACTAGGAATGTACCCGGGGAAAACCCGATCTGTATTGGGTTTACCCTGGTTTGTTTGTGTCGGAACATTTCTCAACTTATATTTTCACCCCTCTAGACATCTAGATTCTGGTTTCAGCTCTCTGGGATAATTTTGTGTCCCTAAAACAATCGATTCATGCAAACAAATATATCAGAAATATTCACTAGCATTTTGTTTTTAAAGAATTGTTTTGACCCAGAACAAATTCAGACATCTCTTTAGTTTCACGTAACTTCATTTTACTTTACTACATTAATTTATATTTCATTGCTTCATAAATAAACAACCTAGTAAAGACTGAAATATAAGCAATGAAGACATTATTAACTCCAAGACATTTTTAAACCTGTTTTTATTTCGATTCTGGATTCCTAGTTATACTGATTGCTGCAATCCATACATTAATTTAGCTTAATATGACTCACCTATTTATTATTCCGATTTATTATTTTTCTTGAAAATAAGGTTTATAGCAAATGCAAAAGCTTGAACTCACTGGCCATTTACACGTAACTTTACGTTTTTGGCAGGTGCAACAGAGCCCCCCTTGTCAGTGGAGGAGACCAACCCTCACCGTGGTCCATATGAACCGACGTATGATTAAGGATCGGCAGGGATTTGACTGGTGAACAGCCGATGACTTGTGTGTGATGTCACTCTACTCTTCAGATTCCATATGTGCATTCAATTGCGTTCTGTGCTTTGACTGGAAAAGGACCCTGTGACATCAAGTGAATCGGCGAATCAAAAGATTTTTCACATTCTGACCTGTTGGCAGGGGGGGGGGGGAGCCAACAACCTGACTCAGATGGAATAGTTCATGAAGCGCCCCAGAGAGACTGTACTCTGATCGTGGAGGACATTTTGAAAGTAAAGTTACTACAGTGTTTCGTAAGCATTAGGGGGTGAAGAGAATACATACTACTCCCCACCACCTACAGGGAAAAACCTTGCTGTGAAAGCTTCAGTAGGGTGCTTTATGATCTTCTGCGCACTTTGTCTCCTGAGAAGAAGCCCTGTTGGCCCCAGCACCTGCCAGGGGTTAGCCTTCGCTTACAATTTAACGCCCCGTACCGCCACGGGATACTCGCTTTTATGGGGCAGTTTACAGAAGTGTGCCCCTTATCGGACCCCCCAAAGGAAAACAAGCGGGTCACTGTGCTGTTAGGGAGTCAGCGGGCTGTGATAAAGGAGACCAACGGGTCAATGCCAGCAGATACTGTAGCTAGCGTGGTACGCTTGCAGAGACAGTGCAATCAGAATGATCAATGTACTGTTATGTTACAATGGTCCATTCATTTGTTTTTTTTCTTATCTTTGGGTTATTTAAGGGGAAAAGTGCAATGTAAAAATGATACTGTATATTTTGATTATTAACATAAATAAACTGTAAATAACTGTAAATAAACTAAAAAGCATTAATCTTAACCGGGCATTCCTCTTTGACTCTTACCACTGCACACCTAGTAGTTTTAAGTTCATAACATACACATAGAACTCAGGTGCACAGCATCTGCACCCCGTAGTCACTCCCCAATACAGTGGTGCCGTAGCTAAATACACGATTATATCTACGCAGGCCACGCGAGCCAGGGGCCCGCCCGCGTCTGCGATCCGCACAGAGCCACACTGCTGGCAGAAAGCCGGTCTCCTCCTCCGTCTATGCACAGCAACCATCAGCACAGGAGAAAGCTTAAAACATTATTTTGGACTCAGATAATGGAGATGATATTCAATGAATCCCGTTCCGGCAGCACCGGGGGGTTAAGGCTACACACGCTCCTTCACCGCTCGGGTATTTCCGCAGCGTGGTGTAACCGAGCGGTTTCTTACACCTTATTTAATTCCTTTCGGCGTCGAGCCTCCTCACTTACCAGTTGAGGTGGGGAATAGAAAGGGAGAGAAACAATGAAACGTGCAAAAATGCTTCACAAAATGTTGAATAGCTTGATTAGTGTGGCGACCCGTTAACGCGAGCTTTTATTAAGAGAACTCCACAAATGACTACACTTATTAAAAAAGCGCAGTTTATTCAGCATGTCAGCAAGCAGCATGTCATCTCAAAAAAGTGAAGGTTTTAGTGGTATTAACAAGTGCAAGTGTTCTTAAGCCTAACAATAAGTTACAAAGCTTTAAAGAACAATACACAACTCAAAAATGATCACCATTTAGATAGCAAGATAGCAAACATGATCGTTTTTTTGTTTTTTTTTAAAAAGCTCCTGTTGGGAATTTTGAAATAAGTTTATTTTTCTGATAAGGCCATGCATTTTCCACAGCCTTTTCTGCATATTTAACACAACGTGGGGAACAACTAGATGGTTTAACATTTAGCCATGAGCAGATTAGTCAGACAAAGATTCCATTTATATTTATGGCACATCGGGAGCAGTAGGCCTTCTCACCTAATAAAAGGACTCTAGCAAGAATGGACCCTGTAGTGTGAGTGTGAGGTTCAATGGCTGGTGTCCTAACAGACGTCTAAAAGAGGCTGTCGACATCGCCCATCTCAACCACCACAGTCTTCAGCTGCGAGTAGTACTCAATCGTCACCTGGCCGTTCTCTCTGCCGAAACCTGCAGCGCGACAAGAGAGGAGGGGCAATCGCACGCGGTGCTGCCCAAAGCTTTGAAGCAACAGTTTTATCGTACGTTAATTCAGTAAAATGATGCAGCTGCAAGCAGCACTGACATAGTGTAGCTGAAATGCATTTAAATTCTAAAGTAAACGACGAGGCCATCCTAAAAACAACATTCATTCAGTCATACAGCAATCCAGGTACAAGCACAAAGGGGCTCTTCCCACAACCACACTTATCCTTAAGCAGTTCAAATTCAGTCAAAGTTTGTAGTACAGATCTGTAGCTTTAGGTTTACACAATAGCGTGAACAAAGACAACTGCTTAACTTTATTTATGTAATATGCTGGCTTCATTTCCAACACATCACATAAATGAAACATTTGTGAATATTTCCTGGCTAAACAGCTCCTGGCCCATGGTGTACAGCCATCGCACAGTTAATCTATGCTGAAAATTACTGAGCTGGGAAAAGTAGTAAGGAGTTTCGTGTGATCGCCAATCTACAAGCGATAGAAACGAAAGTAACAAAAAAAGCTGCAGATGAAATTCCAATGGATACATTTCAGTGAGATGGAGCATACATGTTGCAGCTGACTGCCCGAGTGATGTCACCACAGTCATGACTAAGAAAATATCTTAAAACAAGTTAAAATGCTGGTTTTGTCCAGGCTTCCTTTCGGTCATGTAGTGTATTAAAAAAACGAAAAAACAATTTCAATAGAAAAGTGCTTGAGCCCACGAGTGTACTCTTAGGCTAATACAATATTTAAAATCAAGTAGCTCATAAAAATTCCCAGGAACAAGACAAGGGAAAATCCTTGCGTGCCATCAGCAGTGTTACCCTTACACATTTACACTCCAAGAGACCAGATTTGTTTTAGTTTAAACGCATTCCCATCCTCATATATATATATATACACACACACACACACACATATACACACACTGCACCAGGGAAACGAATATCACTGTATACACTGAACACAACATAAATCCCCACCTGACATCTTGTATCCACCAAAGGGCACCTCCACGGGGCTGATGTTGTAGTTGTTGATGAAACAGGTTCCTGCCTGCAGGTTCTCAGCCACACGGTGGGCACGGGTAATGTCCCTGCAGAAAGTAAACAAAGGAACCAACGCCCCATTTTCAGATTACAGGCAGCAAGTCTATTACTGTGGCTTGTGCTTCCCCCTAGCCTGACTTAGCATAAGTCAGGTCAGAAAAATGTTCACTGCGTGAACTGGACTATGTCCTTGCCTATGAAGAGCTGAACGAGATGAGCATTGTACCTTATCAAAACTGTGTTTTGTAGTTGTTCCAATGACCATGATATGCACTTTTGTATGTCGCTTTGGATAAAAGCATCTGCTAAATAAGTGCAATGTAATGTAAAGTCCCTGATGATGAGCGAAGAACGATAGTGGATTATACTTTTGTGCCTCCATCTTTTCAAATTTGCACCAAACAAAACATAACAGACATCACACATGTCGCTGCCCCCTTGATCGGTCATTTGCAGTCGCTGAGCAGTTCTTTGGCTATTTCAAAATCTTTCACGATGGTCAAAATGGCAACTAGTCACTGTTCTGTGACTATGTCAGTATGCGCATCCCTCACTAAAATAGAAAATTCCATCATTCCCCGCTTTTCTGGGGCATTTGCAAAGTTGTTCTTTGAGGTTGTTACCCGTATCTATGATACGGCATGTTGCGCTGTCATTTTGGAAACCTCTGTCTCGCAATGCAGCTTCCTGCTCTGGAGATACAATGTCAACCTAAGGCAGTCTTTGGAAAATTCTCAGTCAGTGAACGACCATGCTTCGAAAGCTTCTGTGAAAACGTAAATAGCGTGTGTAGCGGCCTCACCGGACTTCACACCCTGATTCAAGGCCCAGCTACTGGTAAGACAGCACTACCTGGTGAAGACCCCAGAAGCAAGCCCGAATGTTGTATTGTTGGCTCTCTGCAGAACTTCCTCCTCGGTATCAAAGGGCAGCACGGACATCACAGGTCCGAAGATTTCCTCCTTCACACACGTCATGTCATCCTTGCAGTTGTCTGTGGAAGGAAAACGAGCAGGGAAGGTTGGGGTAGGGCAGGGAGCGGCGAGAGTAGACCAGAGATCAGCACAGAGAGATACTGTACAGCACTCCTTACTTCTGAAGATGTGCACAAAATGTGGACCCACCCAGAACACACGGGGACATGAAGTAGCCTCCCTGCAGTTTGGGGTCAGCGGGGACCAAGGGTTCCCCTCCACACAGCACCCTGGCACCCTGAACACGAAGACGCGCAGCTCAGGACAGCAGCCAATTGCACACCAAGCACGATCAGCTCAAAACAGGTTTACACCTCAACTTCACACAGACCTCCATAGCTCTGTTAAAAGCAATGAAAGAATAAAAGCACGCAGACTAAAAACCGCCCGGTTAGGCAGCAGTAGCCTCCGCCCTGGTACCTCTTTCTTGGCCTGTGCGACGAAACCCAGCACTCGTTCCAAGTGAGGTTTGCTGATCAGAGCGCCCATGCGCGTTCCCTCCAGCAGGGGGTCCCCGACTGGGATGGCCTTGGTCCTCTTCACCACCTCCTCCAAGAACTTGGGCAGGACCTCCTTCTGGACAAAGACCCGTGTCCCGTTGCAGCAGACCTGCGTAAAGAAAAAGGAAAAACGAGAGAGAGTTCACATTGGCACGTCGCCATTGCACAACCCAATAAAGCCCGGCAGCTTATGACTCCTGGAAGCATTCCCAGCACGAGGTGAGCCCCGTTACTGCACACCTCACCCTGGAGGTGAGCCCCGTTACTACATACCTCACCCTGGGACAGGAAGTTGGCCATGAGTGCCCCCTTCACAGCGTTCTCCATGTCGCTGTCCTGGAAGATGATCAGTGGAGATTTCCCCCCCAGCTCCAGGGTCACAGGCTTCACCCCCTTGGAAGCCATCTCCATGATCTGTGAGAGGGGAGGAAAGGGGAGGAGATGGACCATGACCGAGCCCCACTGTCATTACTTTGCGTTACATTTATTTAGCAGACGCTTTTATCCAAAGCGACGTACAAAAGTGGATATCATGGTCATTGGAAACAACTACAAAACACAGGTTTGATTGACCTGCTGTCAGCCGGGCCAATCGCTTCTTACCGAGACGGTCATGAGACCGCACACTTACACACAGCAAATGTATGATGTTCAGATTATGTTGGTTGTGTCTCGACAGAATTACTTGGCGACTTGTACCGCCACCTTCAAAGAGAGACCAATGTCGAGCTGCACCCGGTATCGAGATACTACTGGTCTACAACCGTACCTTCTTGCCTGTGGGGACACTGCCAGTGAAGGAGACCTTTGCCACCAAAGGGTGGTGGCAGAGAAGAGTGCCCGTCTCGGCCCCGCCCTGCACCACGTTGAAAAGCCCCTCTGGGACGCCGGCCTCGGCGTAGATCTCAGCCAGCACCACAGCCGTCACGGGGGTCATGGGAGAAGGCTTGAACACCATGGCATTGCCTGAGAGGAGGTGGAGGACAGCGTCACAGCGTCAGTGTGCTTCAACGCTCTACAATGTCAGCCTCTCAATGGAATTCAGCTTGCCTTCCATCGCACACTGTGACTTCCCGATATGTATTTTCCAAGGCCGATCCAGAGTTAAGCAACAAGTCCGTGAAGGATAGGCTTCTCACCCCACCATACGAAACTCGGCATATATAATGAATGCACAAGCAGCAGAGCCTATGGTGCGTCCCGAGCTTGTCTGTGCAGTTCAGCGCTGTGATACACAGTGTGTGTGGGACATGTGTGGTGCTCATACCACAGGCCAGATACACGGTGTGTGTGGGGGTGCGTGAGGTGCTCATACCACAGGCCAGATACACGGTGTGTGTGGGGGTGCGTGAGGTGCTCATACCACAGGCCAGATACACGGTGTGTGTGGGGGTGCGTGGGGTGCTCATACCACAGGCCAGAGCTGGGGCAGACTTCCAGGCTGCGATCTGGAAGGGGTAGTTCCAGGCGCCGATTCCCACACACACACCCAGGGGCTCGCGCCGGGTGTAGGCAAACGCACCCCCGGGAAGCTGGACGTGCTGGCCTTGAGAGAAAAAGTGCAACAAATTAACCTCTGACAGATATAACGCAGGGAGAAAAATCCTAATCAAACAACCTGCTTGAAAAGCTTGAAAGCCTTTCACTTTCTGGGAAATTTGCCCGGATGAAAGGGTACAGTTGTATATTTGAAACGGGCACCAAACAAATTGCAGATTTTGTAACTGCTTTCTCTGTTGGTGGGAAAGAATTGGAAACTGGATAACTGGAATGAAAAGACTGAATAAAGACTAAAGAAAAGAAAATTTATGACAATCTCACTGTAAAATACAGGAAAGCATTACTAAATCATAAAGAAAAAACTTTAAGTCATATTGAGAGGGTGAAGTGAGATACAATAGATCGAGACATCAGTACGTCTCTCATAGCTCACCTGCCAAGGTTCCAGCCATGCCAGCATAATACTCAATGGACTGCCAAGCTATATCTATGTCCACAGTCGCTTCTGTAATGGACTTCCCGTTATTGATGACCTCTAACTTGGCAATATCATCTCTCCGTTCCTGTTGACAACAATGGAACAAGGGGGCGTCGACAATGCGTTAACACATGCCCTGACATTTACAGACATCGAAAAGGGACAGCTCGCCCCATTATAAAAAGCTTCCATTAAAAAAAAAAAAAAAAAAATCCTAGGTAGGCCTATACAATCATGTGATAGCATTGTATGCAATAAGGGCACTTACACCAGCCACTCAGCACTAGGACAGTCCAGATTTGATCAAAGGCTGCGAGGCTCATCCATGCACCACAGCATGGTGCCTTAACTGAATGAGCCACCGAGCAGCCCCATCTTTGCAAAAATGAACGTACAAAATTATATCAAGGACAATTTCCAGCTATCCATGGTGTGTCTAAACCCACAGTTTTCACACAAATGTGTCCTCCTAAAAATTATTTAGCATACGGTGTACAGCTGACACCTTTTGCGAGATAAAAACACAAACACTACACCCCCTCCAGTGCCCCAAAAAAATCTAAACGTAAGCATCTTGGATAACACTACAAATTCCATTGAATACATTTGAATACTGGTACTGTTGTAAGATTCATTTTCTTACACAGCACTGAGACATTAATAAAAAAAGAACTAAGTGTAGATGAGCAAGGGAGAAAAGAAATTTGGTAAAAATGTCCCCTAGAAATGAGGTCAATGACCAATAATCAAGTATACCACTGGCTGCAATATTTTTAAATTACAGATTTACAACATGGTTAAAACCAGCTGCCAGCAGCCATACCTCCATGCACTCTGCTCCTGCCAAATGGCTGAAGCTAAGCAGGTGTGGGCTTGGTTAGTACTTGGATGGGAGACCACCAGGGAATACTGAGTTGCTGCTGGAAGTGGTGTTGGGTGGGCCAGCAGGGGGCAATCTTCCCTCAGGTACAAATAAACCCCAATGCCCCAGTGCAGTGACGGGGACACTGTGCTGTAGGAGATGCCGTCTTTCGGATGAGACGTTAAACCGAGGTCCTGACTCTCTGTGGTCACTAAATGTCCCATGACACTTATCGCTAAGAGTAGGGGGTTCCCCGGTGTCCTGGCCAAATCCCAGATCTGGCTCTCGCAAACTTGCCACTAAAAATCATCCCCAGACTTAATTGGCTAAATAAATGTTCTCTCCCTCTCCACCTTCGCTAATGTGTGGTGAGCGTTCTGGCACAAATTGGCTGCCGTGCATCACCCAGGTGGGTGCTATACATTGGTGGTGGGTGCGGTGAGTTCCCCTTCACTGTAAAGCACTTTGAGCATTTGGAAAAGTGCTATATAAATGTAATTAATAATAATAATAATAATAATAATAATAATAAAACAAAATGACTAAAAATTAAGTCATTATGAAGTATGGCAGCCATGGATAGCAATCAAATCTGGCCAACTACTGGTTAAAACATATTTGAACAATAAAATAAAATAATAATGTACGTAGCGTTGCAACGCTCATTCCTCACCCTGATTATGCGAGCAGCCTCCAGCATTATGCGAGCTCTCTGCATGCCCGCCATCTTGCGCCACTTCAGAAAGGCTGACTGGGCACTTTGTATGGCTTTATCCACCTCCTCAGCCCCACATGGCACCATCTGACACAGAACACGCCCTGTCGGTACAGCAGGTGTCCATTAAAGCCAAGTATTCACAATTTCAGTGTTGTTGACAGCATTTAGCATCCATTAAAAGTTAGCAACAATTTGCCCTATGTGCACATACACAAGGGGTCTGGAGATATAATAATTGATTTTGTTTGTGCATGTGTCACACAAACAGTTGGTTTTTATAAATTAAAAAAGTGTGTTATAGTAAAGAAGGTCGTAGGTTCGAATCTCGGCTTGGGGCCTTTCTGTGTGGAGTTTGCACGTGGGTTTCCTCCCGCAGTCCAAAGACATGCAGCTAGGCTAATTGTAGACTCTAAATTGCCCGTAGGTATAAGCGTGCGAGTGAATGTTGTGTGTGCCCTGGGATAGATTGACGGTCTGTCCAGGGTGTAGTCTTGCCTCTCGCCCCATGCACGCTGAGATGCACCCCCCGCGACCCTACACAGGATAGACCGATGTCTAATAATGGATAGATGGTTCACGTGCTATCTCTGCCGTGCGGTCAGGCAGCGCGCATGCGTGTGTTCGTAGGGATTTTTTTCAAAATCTGGCTCACTCTTGCTAGTTTCTCCAAACTTCTATACTGCACCTTTAAGAAAATGCTTTAATTAGCCTGCGGCTTTATTACTTTGTGTTCCATTGGGTGCTTGAGGAATTGAGCAATAGGTGAAATGAAGCCACCACATTAAAAACAAATAACCAACTAACATTTGTACTGAAAATGGGGGGGGGGGCAAGAGGTTACCAGAGGTGACACACACATGAAGTCACGCAGTAAAACGTGCAGGTCATAGGTAATGTGTACTCCAACCTCTATTCCGCTATGAACTGTCTCCCTTTGGCAACACTTCAAATTTTAAATCAAAGCTAGCATATAATTTCCATTCTTAAATTGCCTCGGCATATATCCTTTCGTACCTGTTGCAGGTTCATAAACAGGCTCGGCGTTTTTCACATCCTTGGCCTTCACTCGACCACCGCACCAGAAATTCAACGGTTCCTTCACTTCCAGCGTCCCTGTTGACGCGCTGCGGATCATAGCCGGAGGAATGACTGGAGTTCGGAGTAGCTCAGTCATTTTAGTAAAAGCCAAGGTACGTGTGAAACACCTAAATGAACAAGTTTCCAAAGTCAGTTAGCTCGCAGATGAACTCGATATAAACTGCAACACCATTGAATATACCAGAAGAACACACATACAAGCTACGAAGCACGTTCACGTTTGCTGTTTGCAAGTTAGCCGTCTAGCTTTAAAGGCTGCAGGAAAAAAACGCTATATTCCATACTCTTATTTTACTTCCATTTCCTAATAGTCTACACTGTAGTTGGCTACGCCCAATGGCCAACACTGACAGGTATGTTGACAAGACAATATCTGTCATATCTTGTGCGAATGTACGTTTTACAACAAAATGTAATTATAATCAACTTGACGGCTAGGTAAGCAAACTGCAAGCAGGAACGTACACAGCCAGTGACTGAAAGTGACAGAAATACCTATGCTAACACTAGTCTAGCAGCTGAGTTACCGTTACATAGCCTAAGTCCTTCTGCTAGTTAACTTGTTCACAAAACTAACACAAAAGAACAACCGGAACCAGTTTACTGCAGCTACAATTTAAAAAGCTTAGACTAGACTAATAAAAAATGACAATTAAAAAATGAACTGTTTTTAAATTCACACACATTCTGCTATAAGAACAGTAATATGCTAGCCTCGTTGGAGATATCCTGATTAATACAATACAAACTTAAAATAATGTAAACTCAAACTTAATTTTCTCTTCCCAACAACAGAACCCGAAGCGCCCCAGCCATTTTTGTCGGAGGCCAGTTTATCAAGTAGTCTGTTTTGAAGAGCAGTAACGCCTGCAACGTAAAGCGATACCTAAAATAAAATAGTTCGAATAGCCTAGCTAGTTCGTCTCAGACATCTTACTCGAATGCAAAGCCCTTGCAGTTTTATTGCCAGGACGACTGTCTCAGCCTTTTTTACTGTATGCAGCTTGAACTTTGTCCACCCCAGAACATTCAGCTAGGGGTCTGTGGGAAAACTAGTCCTCTGTCGTAAGCGTACACCGATGAACGTGTACCTTAATTATAGTCACTGTTCAAAATGAATGGGCACTAAAAAGACAACCAAGTAGTAATTACTTCCAGGATTGCACCCATTTGGGGACGTGCCTTGCTTCGGAAATAGGATAAAATAAAGAATTGCACGTTTTCGCTTGAATCGAGAAGTTGTGTTCGCCCCTGCATGCACACGCTGCATGCAGAACTGCGACTCTTGCGAAACAATTCTTTATCAACTTTGAATGATTAATTTCATTTTATAGTGGTAGTCTTTGCTCGAACACATTGAGAAACAACCTATATTTGAATGTTTCACAATTCCAGATTAACCCACGCTGCTTATTCAGCGTGTGTTCCTATCGACCATTTACTGTATCTTAACCTCGAGACTTGTAATTTCCTTAAAAGTTCAGCATGCTGCGTTTTTGGATAGGCACTATTCGGCCTGTATTTTATTAGCTGCGACCGCAGCTCTGTAGCTCTGTCTGTCGGTCGGTTCGTCCCTTTTTTATACGGTCTATGGTTGGTCCACAAAAGTGTCCCACCCCGTAGCGGCCACAGTTTTCGCCCCAGTAGGCTGAAATTCTGCATGGAAGTTGGCCATGACCGAAGGTAGAGATGAGTAACTTTCAGGCCGATTGACCAAGAGGCGGCGTGGATGCATGCGCGTGTGAGGTCGCAGCTATTGTGGATTCGCGATTGTTGAAATTTTTTGTTTCATTTTTAAAAATATTTTTGCTTGCCAATTTGTCAGATATACATTTCATAAAAATTCACAAAAAATAGAATGAATTCTGTTTGAATTTCTTTAAATTATGTTCTTGTTTTTTCCCCTTTTAATTCGAATAATAATTTTCGATTTATGTAAAAAAATACTATTTGAATGGTTATTTGCCTATGCGAATACATATTTTAGTAATGAGTGTTTAAGCGTGGGAATGTTCTTTTTACTTTGCCCCAGACTGTAGGCTACCAGCACTTTCTATCAAAAGAAATGAGTCTACTTCAGTTGCCCCCCCAAAAATGGTTAATGATTTATGTCTGTAAATAAACAAAAATCCTGCCATTCATGTAGGATGCCGTGTCTCTTGCAACAATTTAACTACATATTATTGGGGTAAATTAGAGCCAGGAAATTGGAATCTGGACTAGTCCTGCAACAAAACTGTATGGTTGAAGCACGGTGCCATGCCATCAGTTTGATTTCTCAGCTTGCTTTACAGTTTACAGTTACTGATATCGGATACCATATAGTGTTAGGTATGTAGCTCAGGAGGATGTTTTTGTAAACCAACAACGGTTTTGTCAAATAGGCCAACGTAATTGTTGTGGGAAAAGAGAGTGAAAAAAGGTTTGGGGACAATCATCAATTCTGTTGCCTTTCAGGGTAGTGGGCACTGTCTGAAGACATTACCAACCCAATGTAACATTAGCTAATCTCACCCATTAGCACAACATGAGTATGGCCCAGAGAAGACCTCAGGTTATCTTGCATGCATTTCAGTCCACCACCGAGGGGTCAGCAGAGCCTCTGTTGAAAAATAATCTGTTATTCATTTAATTGCCAAGTGCCTTAATTAGGCACTTGAATGACTGGCAATTTAAGTGTCCAGGGACACTTGTATGTTTCTCTGGACATTTACAAAATTTGTAGTAACCATGTAGCCTAATGTTACATAGGAAAATATTTTGTTCAGCTGTATCCCACAGATCCAAAACATTTGGGTGTTTTCCTTAGCAGCAATGCTGTTCATAATTACGAACTGACAGGCCTTGACAAAGCCTGAAAAAAAATAATTGGGAGGTCTTCTACATACAGACTGCAAAGTTGTTTAAGATCAAAAATCCAGACCGCTTTGGAAATGTGCCAGTTGAACCTTATCTTCAATTCACTGGGGTTGTAACATTCTCTCAGCCTTTGTTACTTTGTTGTTTTCATGTATTAATGGTTTATTGTTGTTTGTACTGTGAACCTGATCAGCTAGTGTTCAGTATACATTCATTAGCTATTGAGTGTCGTTAAGTTTTGTGAATTCTGATTGTCAGATAGAACATTTTTACTTAAGAATTCCCTGGCAAAGTTTGGCTATGGTTCTAGCTAACACTAAACTCTAGCTCAGCTCTATTATAACAATACACATGCACTTTATATTTCAGCATGCATCTTATCAGTATGTTATCCTGTTTAACGAGCTGGCTAGTGCCACAGTCTGAAACCTGCTTCAGACCTAACCCCCTTACACACATAGTACTAATTCCAGGTGTAAAAGACAGTCAACACTTCAGGTAAAATGATTGACATAAATTTTTCTTTATTGAAAGCTTTTTGAAATGATGAATAATCTCAGTGTCTGAGATACCTTTTACGTGTACTAATACTTAAACGTTCCAACACTAGTCAGGGCCTCGTAGGTTTGCTGCAGTGATGCACCCTGAGGTCCAATGACATCCTGTCCGTACTGATTCCGAGTGCGCAAGAAAAGCAGGTGCTTGCTCGGATTTCACATGTAAATACACTACATGGCCAAAAGTACGTGGACACACCTTCTAATTAGTGGGTCCGCCTACTTCAGCTACACCCATTGCTAACAGGTGCATAAAACCAAGCGTACAGCCATGGACAAACATTGGCAGTAGAATGGCTTGTGCTGAAGAACTGTGATTTACAACATGGCACTGTCATGGAATGCCACCTTTCCAATAAGTCAGTTAATCAAATTTCTGCCCCGCTACAGCTTCCCCAGTCAAATGTAAGTGCTGTTATTGTGAAGTGGAAATGTCTAGGAGCAACAACAGCTCAGCTGCGAAGTGGCAGGCCACACATGCTCACAGGACAGCACTGCCAAGTTCCGAAGGGCGTAGCGCATTGAAATAGTCGGTCCTCGGTTGCAAGACTCACTACTGAGTTCCAAAGCAACGTCAGCACAAGAACTGTTAGTTGGGAGCTTCATGAAATGGGTTTCCATGGCTGAGCAGCTGCATATAAGTCAAAGATCACCATGTGCAAATGCCAAGTGTTGGCAGGTGTGTAAAGAACCCAGCCATTGGACTCTGGAGCAGTGGAAACGCCTTCTCTGGAGTGATAAATCACGCTTCACTATCTGGCAGTCTGACAAACTAATCTGGGTTTTCTGAATGCCAGGAGAACACTACTTGCCCAAATGCAGTGCCAACTGTAAAGTCTGGCAGTTTTTTCATGGTTTAGGTTAGGCCCCTTAGTTCCAGTGAAGGGAAATATTTGTTGCTACAGCGCACACTGACATTCTTTGGGCTTACAACTGCAACAGGGCATTCTGAATTTGAAGAAAGAAAAAGATGATATGAAAATACGATAAAAGGAAAAAACCAACAATTTTATTTAACAGAGGACACACTCTAGACCTCACCACAGGGGAACGACAACATATGAGGGGTTTAACACCTTTTAACACTTCAACATTCATGAAAAAAGTAGTGTGTCTGGGTGAAATACAATACATTTGATATGGGAAAGTAGAACAATCATACTTAAAAAAAAATCTATTTGTAAGTACGCATTTAACCTCTCTGTATGAGCGTCTCTTTGAGAAGATTCATGATTAATACTTCAGAAAGTGTTCTGCGTACAGATTACTTCTGTAGATTCCAAAACCAATAATCACCTGATTTCTCAGAATGCAATACAAAACAGCCATTTCAGCTGAAAATGATATAGCATAGAAATATTGCATACTTAAACTGACACGTTACACATCACCATAGAAGTGTGATTGCTACATTAATTAATAAACTTATCACTTTTAAATAAGCAAAGATTTAAAAACATAAACAAAAAAACAGGTAGGTATTTTTAATGACATCCCATCTCCAAATTGAACTTTGTAAAAACATGCTCAGATGTTGACACAGCGCTATGAGACAGTGATGCACTTGGGTCTCCACCATCTCCGATCTCCTCCTGTCTGCCAGAATGGGACACAGAAGTCCTCAAAAGAGATTAGGAGAATTTGGCTGCTTGAGGAGGGGGGCCCAAGAAGCCCCCGGCCTGTTTCGTAGCAGCCCGAGAGGGGGCAAGACCCAGCATCTTCTGAATATTCTATCAAAAATAATAAAAACGCATTAAGAACTCAAATCACAGACAAGAAAGGACTCCATTAAATATTCCTTGCAATGCCAAATAACTCAAAATTTCTCAACTTTAAAGCAATCCATGTTTGTCCTTGATTCACTACCTATCCACCAATATATAATTTTTCTGCATCTGGGGATTGGGCATTTTTCTAAAAAAATATTACAAAGGAATGTAACTGATTCCAATTTTTACCATAAAAATCTCTGTTATGAGTTTAACTTTCATTCTTAACTGTATGGTCCTTGACAATACAAGGCACAGAATTTCTTTTTAACTTAATATTAATTTTACCACGGCAATGAACTTGTTAATCTGACCAGAATTTAGTGGTGCTGGACATACCTGTCTGATGGACATAGTGCAAAGGATGTAGAGGAATATGAAGGAGCAGTCAGTGTAGTCCTCTCCAAGGAGATTGCGGTGAGACAGACCCTGGATATAGGACAAGGGCACAAAGGGCAGCTTGGCCACAACCCGCCCATCAAAACTGAAAAACACAAGGAAGTTGAAAAAGAAGTTATATTACAATTAAAAAGGGAGATATGCGAACCTTGAACATGTACAGATCACTCTGCTCTGAGGCAGTACTACACAAACATACAGTGCAGTCTAAATATTTGGACAGTGACATGTTTTTAGTTGTTTTGGCTCTGTACTGCAGCGCACTGGATATAAAATGAAACCGTATGAGTGTGGACTAACCTCATATTTTCAGCTTTAGTTTGTGGGTATTTACATCCATATCGGGTGAACCACATAGAAATTTCTGTCCTTTTAATACATAGCGCATACATATTGCATCATTAGTTCATGCATACAAAAAGCTAACACAAGGTCTAGAGTTGATCCTAGGAGTGGAATTTACATTTGCAGTCTGTTGCTGTTCTCTCTCACTATGATGTGTCAGAATTTGTCAATGCCAGTACAGCAGGCCATCATGGAACAGAAAAATGAGAACAGATCAATTGGAAACGTAGCCAAAACATTAGGGGTGTTGAAATCAGCCGTTTGGCACTTTGTTAAAAAGCAAGATTGCACTGGTGAAAGCAACCTGGTAAGCCAAAAAAGCAAAAATTTTGTCACTGTCCAAATACTTAGGTACTGCACTGTATGGAGAACATGAACATAAATACATGATGCAGTACATTTACTGTGTTCATCGTGCCCACCTCAAACAGGCCCATTACATTACACAAGAAAGCAAAACACAGCTAAAACACAGAGGGAGCAAATATCAGCACAACCCTGAACCTTCATAAAAACCGACGCGATGCACTCACATCGAGTTGAACATTCCCATCAAGGCCGTAAAACAGAAGCCAATGGCAAACATGGACTTCATTCGCACCTGCAGTCCAAAACAAGTTTAAGCAGAGAAAGACAATCCCATCAGGAAGTGAAGAGACCACTTTACAACATTTAACGTTCTGCATCATTTACTAAAAAGAAATGATCTAATTAATTCCAGATTAATTGAACAGTAAATACAATCTCACCATAGACAGATCCCTGTTGTTGTTCTTTAGTTTTTCCTCTTGTCTCTCTGTGTAAGCAACCCAGATGGAATTAGTGCCATCTTTTGTACAATCAGCAAATAAATATTCATTGAGAAACACTAAAAATAATTTTCTAAATTGTTTATTGTGGCTACTTCTGTTCAACGGCATGCTGTTTTGTGAATCACGGTTGCACATCAGTGTCACACAACATTGTGTGACAAGTGTGACACAACTAGGGCCACCAGTTTGTCTACCCTCGTTTTCTCGCACGGTACTTCAGTACTTTGCCAGCTAGAGGTTGCGATTGCCTCTCTGTCAGTTCTCAAACAATTATCTCATCTGCACCACCTCAATAATCTAAATCGATAAAGTAACTGCCACCAGTTAAACACAGGTGACGATTAACAGCGATGTTTACAAGTAACACTCATGTTTTAAATTCAATTTGATTACTACTGTGGACATGCTGCAGTATTTTTAAATGTTGTACAGGGACATGATAGGTTTTGTTAGAAGAACTGGGAGATTCCCACATTAAAAATAGGTTATATAACATTAAACGTGCACAAAAAAGTAAAATAAAAATGATTAATTCATGATTAAACTAACTAATCTTGATCTTCGATCAAGACCTTAAGTAGAATCCAGTGTCTTAGTGCAGGGCTAAAATAAAAACCTGCACCCACACCAGCCCTTTTCAGATAAGATTGGACACCCCTACTTTATATGGATGCATTTTTATTTTAACTGCTGTGATCTGCAGTCCTGTTCCTGGAGAGCCACAGAGTCTGCTGGTGTTTGTTTTTTCCTTAAGATCAGAGTTAACTGTGCAATTGTAACTGTAACCGTGTAACCGCTTTAACTGATACATTTCTGAAGTGTTGAGTAACAACAAAAGCCAGCAGACCCTGCGGCTTCTCCAGGACCAGGGGTGAGGACAAAAAACATGCATTTCATCGCCGTTAAACTTCTATCCATGCTCACTGTCCTTCCTGACTTGCTCCATATTAGACCAATTAATTGTTTATAAATATCTCCATTAGAAATTGTATGAATAGCCACTTAGCTTTGCCGTTCAGTGCCTATGGGGACCCCTTGAGGGCAACTATTGAAATACAAGTTTAAATCCTGGCAGGTCACATGGTGGAGACAAACTGGTGGCCCTCTACACATAACACAGCTTTTCACTAAAACAGTAGAAAGTGAATGATACAATAATGGAAAAGGCATGAATGTGATTTGTACCGATTTTCTTCTTCTGTTGTCGCCCTGCTGACTCTGTAATGGTTTCTTTCTTCTTCTCTACTGAAATGTGAACATAGGAAACAGTACATGTACACCTTTGCTACAGAACTCAAAAGAAGCAAATGTGGTGTAGGGCTATGAAATGAAGCCCTGATAACTGCCTGGACCAAAAGGCAGTTGTATCTACTTAATCTTCTTTAAAAAATAAAAAAAGGCTCTGCTAAAACAAACATTTGGTGTGCTATCCAAATATTGATCGCCTCACATTTTAACTGACTGACTAAGGATATTAACAGTCTGGCTCTTTCAGTCTGCCTATTGAATTAAGTTGAGGTGATCCAAAAGTTTAATTGGTGAAATGCACTGCTCTTTCTCCAATTCAGCAAAAGTGTGGTAAACAACATTCCACCAGAGATGGAGAATCCAGGTTCAGAAAGTATTTAGTTTCAATCACACGGACATGCTAATTAGCTCAATTCTTCTGCTAGGAGGTAGACCGAATTAGTGAAACCAGACGATTTAGTTCATGGGTGGAAGAAACACGACAGAACTTCTCCTTTTACTTCATGTCCCCCACTTTGGTGGTGGAGGAATTTAGCCCTGAATCTATGAATGAATCGATCACACATCACCTCATATTTAAACCAAATAATAATAAATAAATAAATAAAACTTTTCATGGGTCTGTATAGAACTTACACTTTTTACTTTGCTTTTCCACTTCAGCCTTTAGCCTCTTGTATTTATCCGTGCGATACACCAGCACCCATGTAATCCCTGGAGGGGGGTTAATTATATTACACGTTTATAATTCATACATTATAACAAAAGTGTCTTTTGTAAAATCAAGTACAACATAATCACCATATTTTGCGGAGAGCCATTGCAGTCATTATAAATCCGCAATGCACATCAAAACAAAACACCACTCTCGTTAGCTAGCCAATTCATTTCCGAAAAAGTGGTCGCTAGTGCAAAACTACGCTACACATCAGTGCCACTAGTGGTGGTTACAATCATGACCTTACAGGAAACAGAAACGAATTAGATTATAGAAGCCTAGCGATATTTTCTTCAAACAAATGACCATGCAGCTACCAACACTCGGCTCTGTTATGTTAGCTAATCAGGGCACAACTGAAACTACAACTACTTATTTGTAGCTAGGTTCTCCGTGATTGTATCCGAATCATTTCCTGTTTTAACACTGGCTACATAGCTAGTTACTAAATTAGCTAGCTACCGATGGCGATTTAACTTTCCAGTCAGCACACAAGAGATTAACTACTTCGAACAGAATTTCAAATATATTGGTAAAATAAATTAAGCAACCAATGAATGCTAATTTCCTAACGTTATCTACATATGCCAAGGCAACCGCTTGGTATAACTGCCATTGCACTTCTATACGCATTTTCTAAATCGTCAGTTTGTAAGCTAACATTAACGTCAACTGAAAAATGACCCAAGAGAGCACTTGTCAATGAAGGACACGATAATTTACCAGTATGGTGCAGAGTTAGCATGCTTACGTCTGAGAAAGAACTTGTGACTGGAAAGATTTAACCGTCCTTACCTTCAGCTAAAAGAGCTGTACATACTGATATGAACACAATCAGAATGGTATCTGCGAACATGGTACTCATGTTGAAGGTTAATATTATGGTTTCTTTAATTGTTAAAAGTGACAGAATGTAGCTATCATATCTATGCTAGCGGCAGCTAAATGACACGCTTGCGAACGTAGCGGCTTCTTCTTAGATTTATTGTGATAGGTTTACAGCCAACGTTACCGGTACTTACCGCCACCTATTGTCCCGGAGTGGGTAGTTCGTGTCATTTTAATCCTTGTAATGACAAATCCGGATAACAGGTCTCTTAAAATTGTACACAGATGTTACCAAGCAAATGATTGTATTTATGTTAAGAAAGGATATCCAGGTCAATTGTTCATTCTGTTATGTATACCCAGAAACTATTCTTCAATTGTTTTGGCATTGTGCCCACACATAAAGGCTTTGGAAAGAATCATGCCGGTTTATGATTGATAAAATAGTCTCTGACTTTACTCAATTGTTATTGTTACTTGAATGTCTTTATAGTTGACACTGTGTTAAATAAAGCCAAACAATGAAGAACCATGATTCTCAGTTAGACACACACACACACACACACGCACACTCACACCTGCAGAGAGACAGCGGATGAGTTTCCTTTAGCACTAGATAGACAAGAACGACGCCATCGCACTTTGGGTACTTCATAATTAAAATGACTCCAACGCTGTACATGCTATATCTTCCTCCTTCCTCAGCTTTCCTAAATAGTTGAGCTTAAAATAACTGCGTTTTTGAAATAAAAATAAAAAATCTTTAAAAAAAAACTAAAGACAGCAGGATATTTCAAAAGACGACAGATGATAGGTAGATTGCCAGACCTAGATGCAGGACTCAGATGCCCACTTCCAACTGTTGCAAAACTTCTTTCCAAGTTGCCCAAAACTGACAGATGAAAAGAAAGCAGCATATTTTATGCAGTGAAAAAGAGGAGGGGGCAGGGGCATGGACACCCCCTGTGACACACACACACACGCAGACACACATTCAGACTTCAGATGGCTAACCCCCTAATTTCTGCCCTGACTTGACTCCAGGCTATGTTGGCCGAGCACTTTGAAGCTTCCTATGGCTGAGAACAGCCAAATGGTGAATTACATGTCTGACAAGGCAGTTGAAAAAAGGCTGTTCTTATAGACTTCCCAGACATCCTGTAAACTATCAACCAAATCTGACTCACAGCAGTATCAGGACCAAGTGAATGGCAAAATCTTCTCCAATACTCTTTTTTTGCCCTCACCCTCCTAGCTATTGCCCTTAACCTCTTATATTCAACTGCCAAACCCACTAAAATTGGGAAGTGATCGCTACCTATAGTATACCAGTCTAATATTATGTCCCACTCCCCAATCCTGAAATCTGGTTGGCCTGCCATCATTTAACACAAATAAATTATAAATACCCATGAATTATTCTATAATAACCCCATTCACATCCCTTTCTGAACTTCAAAGTGGGTTATATGTATTCAAATCTCCGGCCCACATCACTGGCAATTTGATTTTATTCATTATCAGTTGCAAATCCTGCAGATTCAAAGGATTGCACAGGTTGTAGAAATTGACAACTGCAACTCTTCCTTAAGAGCTCCAGCAGCTTTTGCAACCTCCGATCAGGGAAAGACCTGTTATGTTAACACCCCGAGGGGGTTCACGGAAATAAGCCTTTAACTGTGTAGGAGAGGAGTCTGTACTTTAGGACCGTGAACATTTTGTAACTATTACTGTGTGTGAAGATACGTTTGTGGATATAAATATTGTGTCAATCCCTTAATGAAAGCTAATGTTCCACTGTGTCCTATGTTACATGGAAAATCTACATCTAGCTCTGCTCGCACATGATGCCAACATGGAGAACTGCCGGAACATTTACAGATTAAGACGCATCTGTGAAAGGGGCTATTGACTCAATAGGCTGGAGGGTCAGTAATATCACCATCTGGGTGCAGGGAACGTCAAAGGCACAGGCCAGATCGCCTGGGAGATAAGCTACAGGAGCAAGGTAGCAATTAAATATGTGTGTTTGTGTGAGTGTGAGGGGGGGGGGGGGTGTTGTCACTGACCTACAATGTATCTTACAAACATGTCAGTAATAATAACAACTGTCTCTCTCAAACCACAATATACCGATGGGTGGTGTCTCAGCAATGTTCACAAAGTGAGGGTTATTTTCTTTATAGCAATAAAAAAAACTTTCTCTGGTCCTTCCCTGGATTTTGGTCTTTTGTCTTGGTGGATTTTTGGGATTACCTGAGAGAGATGGGCAGTGGACGTTTGGTACCTTTTTTTCCATTCATTTCTTTCGTGACTAACTTTAATGTCCATGTCTATAGCATTCACACTTGAACCTTTGTCTTTCAATTAGACATTGAACACTTTGCCTTGTAAACCTCTTCAATCTAGTTGCAGGTTGTAAAATTCTGATTAAGGACCCATCAGGTTGGTCTACCACAGAATTTTAGGATTTAATCGGTGTCTGACAACAATTAACAAATTAAACTAAATATGTTACATGTTGGTCTGAGTGACAAGTTAGCTAATCAAGAACTTAATGCCACTTATGTTGAGAATTCAGAGTGCCCGAACATTAAACCAGGTTGTTTTCTTATTAAAACTGCTAGATCCAAGAACCATAGTTTTCAGCAAATTCACTTGGCCAACAAGACAGTGGGACATACAGGTGGACTGGAGACCAACAATGGAAATAAAAAATTATTTACATTATCTGTATGTTGTAAGACAAAACATTGTCTTATTGTATAACATTATCAAGTTTATTTTATATAATAAATTATAACTCAAGGCTTTATTAAATTTGGATAAGTTATACTGTACTTTACACACTGCTATTGTTTCTGGTAAATGGACTGCATTTATATAGCACTTTCATCTAAAGCACTTTACATTTGATGCCTCTCATTCACTAATTCACAGACACACACACGGTGAAAGGCTGACATGCAAAGTACCAATCAGCTCGTTGAGAGCAATTAGGGGCTAGGTGACTTGCTCAGGGACACTTTGTCACGCCCAGGGCAGAGAATCGAACCGGCAACCCTCAGACTGCCAGACAACCACTCTTACCTCCTGAGCTATGTCACCCCCATAAAATATTTCTCCACAACAATATCATTAATTTTATTTTTGAATATTATGTATGCCTTAAAGCAGTAATCTAGACTTTACCTAAAGCCTGGAATATTTTGGTTGAAAATGGATTAACATGGACATGGCTGCTACTAGCTGTTTGCTGCACAGCTGGACAGCCCTGTGTTGCTAAAAAAAGAGGTAGTATGGGACTATTCACCGCCAGATGTTCTAATTAAACATCTCTTAACAAATTGTTGATGACACCAGAGGGTAATCGGTCCAAGGGCACATATATTATTGTGGAACGTTGCTGTTATGTTTCGACTTATTAAATGATGAAGTACAATTCAGGTAGCCTGTGATTTAATGTGTATTGATTTTTGGGTTTGGGAGGCGGTGGTAACTCATCGCTATTCCTTAGCCTACATCCAAAATGTTGGTGTTGCAGGAAATGCAGACTACACACAACCCGCACGTCTCTGATGGGAGGAGGAGGAGGAGCACGAGCACTGGCTAAGTTAACCCCACTGGAATCAGCGTAGCACGTTTAGTGTAAGCATGGCAGGCGACAGCGAAACACGGCTGGAGAACCAAGCCGAAAATGAGCATGCGAACCGGCAACCGTTTCTCATCGGGGTGGCCGGAGGCACTGCCAGCGGCAAGGTTGGCAATATTTCACGTAGCCTGCTTAAAACATTACAATTTTATCTAAACCATTTTTGTTTAAGGAAATTAAAATTAAATATATAGCTAAAGCATGTTTCTTTCTGAAATATGAGAGCGCGCCGACCGCGTGGCTCATGTCAGACACAGCACGCTAAGTTAGCTGCTTCATTGTGTTATTCCTTCTGTATGTTGGTTCAAAAAGACTAGGCTACCTGAATATCTGTTATATTTGTTAAAGGTTCGGTAGGCTATTCGATTATTCTGGTGTCGTGGCATTCTGTGGATAGACAATCAGGCTTTTCTGCGCACCAGTTAGTCTACTTGATACTTTTTCTATTGTGATTCAAATAAATCACCAAATGATTCATTAATAATGAATTACCAACATGATAAGATTGTATGTTTTATACCACGCCGAAATGATTTATTGCCACCCAGATAGAGAGAAATCTATGGCAGACAATGCATAGCTATGCCAGACTGAGTGAAACCAGGCATTCAAAATGGGGATATCAAGGTAGTGAGCTGCATGTATAGCCAGATAGGTAGCTACCGTTAACTATCTCGGCAAAACCTCAATATTTACGTTTCTTATCTTAAATGAATGGTCTCATCTGCTCTCTAATGTTTTTAATAATTAGTCTTATCGCTGTGTTATCGAGATTAAAATGTCAAGATCCGCGATGTACGTGGAATGAGAACAGTTAGCTACACAATCTTTTGTTACCCGGCTAGCTATCTAGCTTAATGATATACAACAGGCTTACTGTACTAGCTATAGTCAAGACAGTCATATTATACTTGTGGTCTGTACTGTATACGCGTAGTCTGTTTGTTTTTCTAGTTCCTCTCGCTTTGGATGAAAGGTTAACATTCGGTAATCTGAGTGACACATTGACCAAATAAAATACGTAGTGGCATACATGCATAGTCCACGCCTGTTGTGGGGGAGCCTGATTACTCTTAGGCTAACAAGGATATCGCGTGTTGCTGTTTCACATCACATTTTGTCCAGTGCGGTAGCTATTCCTCCGACGGTGGTGTGACTACATAACGGAACGGGGCATTAATACGCCGATAGATATCTGATAATAACGAAATACGGTGTGTCATATGCCGTTCTTATTTTATGCGTCAGAATAACTACTGGAAAGCTCGAAAGGACAGCCAAGAGCAGCCATGATACAGAAATGGGGTCAGCGGTACAGCCAGGGATAGCGAGAGTGTAGCTGAATCACTTGTACTAGACGCTATGTGACTTGCGCGAAACCGTCCACGCACGGCCTACTCCACACGTTCTAAGTGCAGGGTACTTTCCTATTCCAGCCGATCCAGGATCGGCGTATCTCACAACAGCCCCATCCCACTTCCTTAATGAAAAATTCTTAAAATGATTCAGGGTCAGCGTTTCGGGGCTTTGGCTATCCAGACCCACGTGGAACTACTACTTGCCACAGGCATTTTTTCCTACTCTCACTCGGCTAGATTGTAAAGTTTAATCTTAATATGCTCACTTTTTTCATTGCAATTTGGTAATGTTGTACAGTGGCCTTTTACATTTAATATTACACATATTAACAACCCGACAAGCACAGCATATTTTATTGCCATATTTTACAGTTAGGCAACACTATATCACGAAGATCTTTATTTTGCTTGTGTTAAGGATTTTCCCCCCTATTTGGACGTTCTTGTGAAAGTAATTTTCTGGCATTTTGCAATGTGAATGTGTATTTATTACAGTTTTAAATGTCTTATTTTTATTTTTTATGAGATACATATATAATGGGATCAAGCTTTGACTGTTTTTATGTTGCAGTCACACTGTCAGTTATCTACCTTGTGGTTATGACCAAAAACTGCATTTGAATGTGCTCTCAAGGCACACCTGCTTTGATGAAAAAGTCACAGTTGTCACATGATAACAGTTTTTTTGGTGCAAAATGTAAGAAAAACGGGATGAATATATTGTTCAGTCTCTTATTTGTGTATGAATGGTGGTCTGTGATGAAGGCCTTTGTAATAGTTTTTAGTATTCGTAGTGCTATAGAGCATATACAAAGTGGAAGGAATCTTCTCCGTGCTAATTGTTTTAAAAATTGAAGCCAGTGTGAAATGTGTGTCAAGATAATACATTGATATGACGCTTGTACTCAATGGATGACTTTACAAATTTAAAAAGATTTCTGTTCTTATATAGTACTCGCATAGATTCTGTGTCACATAAGGGCCAGAATTCTGTCTGGCTTTTAGCCAATTCTGCTCAAATTCAATTCGGTGTAAGTAATGGACATGTGACATTCACATTGTACAGAAAATAAAAAAAAGGTGTTGGCATTGTGTCATATTGACCTAGTTGTGTTCTTGGTGTCTGGCCACAGATTAGTCTTTTGAACGTGGCTCTGTACGGTACATATGCCTGTGTGAGCAGACCTCATAAGAGAGTGGCAGGGCTCTGACTGTTCCCTGTCTCCTCTCTCTGACCCAGATAGGGTCAGGTTTATGGCTCTCACACAGCTGCTGCTCTTGCTCCATATCTTAATTCCCACAGTCCAGCCTTGCACCCACGTACGCTCCTGCAAGCTGTGCAGTCAAATTGGTGTTAAAGTGGTGTCTTCTCAGCAGAGCTTGTTGAATGTCGTTCTTTTGGTCTTTTATTCCCCCCCCGTAATCATGCCTGGTGCCTTTTGTGTACCTCTCTGCTTCAGAGGCCATGTGATTTGATCCCTGGTAAGAAAAAAAAGTCAATTGTACCATTCTATTGGTTGTTGATAAAAGACAGCCAATCAGCAGCATGGCATTACAGCTTCTGTGTGATTGACAAATGAATGTTAGCGCTTGTTATGGGTTATTGCCCAACCCTGTTTACAAAGTAATTTTCTTAAAAGCAATGAGTGGTAATTTTCATTTCTGAGAAATTTCATCACTGAAAGCTGAATGCCTTGGATAACACATGCAGTTATGGTAAATACCTTGCTCCTATGTAAAAACTACTTTTGTATTTTGAATTTTTTGCTCTCAAGTGTCACACACAAACTTGTAGTCTGCAGTCTTATAAGAAGGTGAAGAGGTCAGATCACATATTTGTTCTGTGAATGTTGTTATTGTCCTTTGACCTTGTTTATTTCTGTGATCATTAGTGTTACTGTTAATATCAATATTCTGTATCTATGTCATGGACGAGAGATGCAGCTTAATATTAAGATGGGTGGATTAAGATTGGGGGTGGGGGTGGGGGTGGACACCAGAGGGACACAGTACAGTAAAATGACTGAAAAATGCCAAAGCAATATTAACCTATAGCGCTGACAGAACCAATCGATTGGAGAGAAGTTGAGAATAGGCAAAACTGCCTTTTACACAAAAGAGCAGTGGGCGGGGACTGCATATTGCCTAGAGAACTGTGGGCAGAGGCTGAAGAATGTTTAGTCAGCACTGGCGTGAGGTGCGTTTTTTTCTTCCTTTTTGTCTGCCCATGCTAGGTTAGGCTACAAGCCTTCTTTTGCCAATGATTGGTGCAGAGTGACTTGGCACTGCACTGCAGAGGTAGATGCAGATAAAATGGTGGCCTCTCCTAGCGCTTGGGTCTGCCACTCAGGTCTGTGTTTAGTGCAGGGGTGTATCTTGGGCAGTGGTGTTTGTTGCTGTTTGTGTCTGCTACAGTCAGTGGGTGCTGGACAGGAGGGGATTTTTTTTTTTGTCTCACATTTCCTTGCAAGTGTCTGTATACGCTTTATTGTATTTAAAGGACGGGGGCAGTTTGCCGGGCCCAAATCCGTGGGTGCCATTTTCCTTTCGTTTGATTTCCCATTACTCATTGTTTTGCTTGTCTTCTGTTCTGTGTCCTCAGATTGGAAAGGGCACATCTTGTCTAGGCAATATGAGCATTCTGGGAAGGGTTGGTGGCAGTTGAACCAGTGTAATGTGTTGCCTGCTATTTGTCTGGGCTCTCTGTGAGGCTTGAACATGCTTGTGGTTAATTGGTTAAGTGGATTGCGAGGGCCACTGGCAACTGTTGCAGCCGAGGGGGAAGGCTCTTTACAGAACAAATGCGGTGGGCGGATTAAAGGAGGAGAGGCGGAGAGCAGCTACTTCAGGTGGCCGCGCTCTCTTTGTCCTTAGCCTCAGAAAGGAATGTCCCCCTTTTGTTGCGTTAAAAGAAAAAAAATCTATTCTGCGCTCGCTTGTGGTTTCCTGACCCAGCCTGATGTGGAGTACCACGCTTTGCTAAGTAACAGTAATTCCTAAGGTGAATAGAGCCCCCCGTGTCAGGTTTCCTCTCGAGAGCGTTTCTTTCTCATGGTGTTGCGTCATTGTGGTTCGGTCAGAGTCGATGACGTCGTCTTCAGCCGTTCTCTTTCACCCGGTGGCAGGCCAGAGGCTCAAGTGAGAGATCGTAACTGCTGAGCGTAGATTATCAGCGCAGTCATCTGGAGGCATGTGACGACTTAGACCTGCCATAAAATCAACAGCAACAACACTGCAGCAATCTGAAACTGAGAAAGCCTTTTATCACAGCTCACATTGTCCCCTTATTGGATTTACAGTCATTTAGAAAATTGAAAATAATGGCAAAATCACTGTTTCTTCTCTACATCTTCGGTGGGCAATACCTCATTTGTTCAATTCAGATATTTAGTTGTAACCCTTGGGTGGCAAAGGCTAATTCAGTTGCAGTCGTTGTCCCATAATATAGACCCAGATAATCAGTAATGCTGCCAAAAGGGACATATGTTCAATGATGTACAAAAATACATTTTCTCAACCACCATACTGAAATTAGTTTCATTTAACATAAGTGATCCTCTGGCATTGATATGTAATTATTTTGGATATTAGTATGGATAAATATGCCCTGGCCTAACAGATTGTAAATGATCCGTCAGTTCGTCGCTGGTAATTTATTTGCGGTAAATGCTTGGATGGCAATTGCTCGAGCCCTAGTTCAGGTTCAAGAGTAGTCTCTCAGTCATTCAGTTCCCCCGGCTCAAATCTCCCCGGGGAGCCTTTTTTATATTTTTAAATATGGAGTGATGTTACTGAAGCTTGATATAGGCCAATTACAGAAATATGTGAAATGCACGTGTAGACATTTTTTTTTTATTCCCTGGGCCCTTTGCATATGCCATGCCCCCTCCCCCATAAACTTTTATTAATTAGTGAATAAATTTGTTTATTCAGTGTTTTGGCATATTTTGTAACGCTTGGGAGAAAGGCCCTTCAGCTGAAACATTGATGCAGATGATAGCCAGTTTTTTTTAACTATTCGCATCCACTGATTCAGACACCCTTCTCTATTTCTATATGACTTTGATTCTCAGGGAATTCCATCTCTTGCATGCTGATATGTAAAGAAAGAAGAGAGAGACTGTGAGCACTATATTGTTGTGCTCGTGAACGGAAGGTGTTGGTGAATGAGCTATTTATTTTGTTCCTCTGTGGAAATGAGCTCACAAGGACTTTGAGAAGGAATGCATAGTCAGCAAGATCACAGGGCTGGGGTTTGTGTAAGGCACACGCATTGTGTGGGTCTGGGTGTGGGGGTAGGTGGGAACAGGGAGTTAAGACAATGTTGGACTGTAGTAAGCGATGTGCATTCAATGGTCTGAGGTCTGAGTGACTTGAGTTGTGATCATCAACTGCTAAATTTCATTATTAGGCTTTTTTTTTAAGCATTTGTAACTGTAGTTTAGGGGGCATATTTTAAAAATGAAAGTGGAATACAGTACCAGTTTTTACCGCTACTGGATTCTTCATATGGAAGTCACGCAGTTATACAGGTTTTCTGACCTGCCAAAGGCTTGTGGAAATGCAGCTTTGTCAGCAGTGTGATTTAAGGATCCTGGCTTTGCGTAGGCCTCATACACAGATGCGGGCGATTCTCAGCGAGGTTCCGTCAGCTGTTCTGGTTAGATTATGAGCAGTCCTCTGTTGCGTCTTCCCTGTGTGGGGCAGTCCTCCGTCTGCGGGAAGATCATGGAGCTGCTGGGACAGAATAAGATAGACCACCACCAGCGGCAGGTGGCCATCCTCAGCCAGGACAGCTTCTACCGCGTGCTGACCCCCGAGCAGAAGGCCAAGGCGCAGAAGGGCCAGTACAACTTTGACCACCCAGGTAGGTGAGGCCCGCGGGTCTGCGTCGCTGCTCTTATCCCAAACGGTCACAGTCAAGGGCCATGGGGTGACGTGGCTCAGGAAGTAAGAGCGATTGTCTGGCAGTCGGAGGGTTGCCGGTTCAAACCCCGGCCTGGGCGTGTCGAAGTGTCCTTGAGCAAGACACCTAACCCCTAACTGCTCTGGCGAATGAGAGGCATCAATTGTAAAGCGCTTTGGATAAAAGCGCTATATAAATGCAGTCCATTTACCATCCATCCATGCTGTGAGTCAGTGAGTGACTGCTCTACCTCAGCGTTCTCTCGGGTGAAGGGAAACGAGTGAACTAAGGCAAGTGAATCGGTTGAGAGGTTGGGAGCAGACACTTGCATCCAGCATGGGTAGCGTGAGTCCAGGTAGATGAACGTATCTGTGCTGGAGGGCGGGGCGGGCGGGCGGGCGGGCGGGGGGGTGGGGGGGGTTTGCCGTTTATACTCCATTTAATGGAGCTGGGGCTACAACTTGGTGAAAAATGGATTGCTGAATTTTTCAGTGCTTCTGTCTCAGAAGTAATCAATATCAAAGGCTGGTTCTTATTTCTTTTATTATATATGTGTTCTTGTGAATCTTAGATCATGGGCATTGAGCAGTTCCTGCTGCAACTGTACAATCTTCTTGTAATTGTCTTTCTATCTCAGGAGCACTCATCAGTATCGTGCTTGTGAAATTTGGGCACCGGGCCTTACGTCCTGGCTTCCTTTGTACCCCCTGCTTTTCCGTGACCATTATTGGGACAGTAAAGAATAATGCAGTATCATCCTCCAAGACTTGTGAGACAGACTGATGTATTTAAAGTGGTACACCCCCCCCCCCCCCACACACACTCTCCACGGATGAGTGGCCAGAGCGTCCCGCTGTTATTGCAGTCCGTCTCTTTACCGGCAGCTGTAGGTCTGACTCACCAGTGTTACGTGGCCCCCTTGGGCCCGACGCAGCCCCGCCAGTTCCCCATGCATACTGCCTGTGGGCCTCGGGAACACCGAAACGCTCGAGTCCTGGTGCTGGTGGCTTATCAACCCTCCTCTTCCTGTCCCGACTCCCCCCCCCCCGCTGTCCACAGACGCGTTTGACAATGAGCTCATCATGAAGACGCTGTGGGACATCATGGAGGGCAAAGCGGTGCATATACCCGTGTATGACTTTGTCACCCATTCCAGGTCAGTGTCTTGGTTGTGATGAAAAAATAGGATGGTGCCCTTTTCACTCCCCCCCAACCCCCCACCCCCCACCCCCCGCAGTCTTTTTGTCATACGGCACACAGGTAACGGAGCATTATAGATGAGAACAATGAAATGCGGAAATGAAGTAAAAATAAAGTAGTACATAAAAAGAGGAAGGGGCGCCCTTGTAATTGGTTTCGGGACTGTATAAAGTATGTCATAACATCGAATCAAATGATTTAAAAACAAAAATAATAATGATTGTCATATCAAGGCCTCTTTATAATGGGTTCATAATAATGTCAGTTAAGCTTCTCTGTAAGTGAATTTGTGTGGGTTTCACAACAGGAAACAGGAGAGGCCACTCAGTGATCATATTACTGTGTTGAAGATGTTGTTTTGTTCCATACAGAAACCGTGCAAAGGGTTTTGTTTGCTCGGGGCTGCTGTGACGTTCTGTTTGTCTTTCTTTCCTCCTGTGCGGGTGGGGGGTGTGTGTGTGCGCGCTGCAGGAAGGAGGAGAGTGTAACGGTGTACCCTGCTGATGTGGTGCTGTTCGAGGGGATCCTGATGTTCTACTCTTTGGAGATCAGGGACATGTTTCAGATGAAGCTCTTCGTGGACACAGACGCCGACACTCGACTCTCCCGCAGAGGTATGGGATATGGAGTCTTGCGCTTGGTAGGGGGCGCGGCAGGGAATTTGTGTTGAGTGACTGAGCAAAAGAGAGAGAGTGAGAGAGAGAGAGAAAGAGAAAGAGAGAGTCAAGTCTTCTGCCTGACTGCCCCCCATTTCCTGTCTGCCTCAGTGCTGCGTGACATCTCGGAACGAGGTCGTGACTTGGAGCAGGTGCTGACGCAGTATATCACCTTTGTCAAGCCTGCCTTTGAGGAGTTCTGTCTGCCAGTGAGTCCTAGTAACACCTCCGTATGACCTCACCGCACAGTGCACCTATCACTGTCCTCACAGCATGACCTCACCGCAAAGTACACCTATCACTGTCCTCACAGCATGACCTCACCGCAAAGTGCACCTATCACTGTCCTCACAGCTTTTTGAGACTTCACTTCTTGCTGTTCATTTTCAACTGAAAAAAACGTCTTTGACCTCTGACTGCCTCCTGGTCAGAGGGGATGTGTGAAAGTCCAGAAGCCAATGTTTTAAGTTGAGCCAGTGGTTTATAAAGATTTAAATTTGAGCTGAAATTTAGTGTTTTAAGCAGGACACTAGTTTAAGGTTCAGTAAAGATTTTTATTCTGGGACACATTGATAAATGAATGAATAAATTATAAATCGGAGGGGCACCAGCAGGAGCGCAGTTGTACGAAGGCTTTGAAGAGCTGAACACATTTTGTGCTATGCAAAAAAAGGTTTTATTGTGATTGCTGTGTCCTTCTCGAGAATTTCTCCCGAGCCTGCTTTTTGTTTTATTTTCAGACCAAGAAGTATGCCGATGTGATCATTCCTCGCGGAGCTGATAACCTTGGTGAGGCTGTTTTGTCTCTACTATTCATAATCAACTCATGCAGGCAAAAAAGCCTTTACTAAACCATATGCAGTGATTCCACCCCCCCAACCCCACCCCAGGAAACACATCCTCCTATCCCACCCCCACCGAAAGACATTTTGGCATCATCAGCCGTGTCAGTATCTCTTTATGCGATGTTAGACGGCTGTTGGACAATGTGCATTCTCGCTGATGAAGCGCAGTATAGTGAGTCAGCAGTATGTCGGCTTCGCTGCCATTTTAGGCCGCGGCGCTGTTTCAGTTTTTTAAGCCAGTCAGGGACCGCTGTGCCTTGGGGAAGAAATCGTGATTCACAAATTCAACAACGGCCCGATAAGAACAGGACTTCCCAGGACAGTGTGGTGGGAACGTGTTTTTTTCTGCCTGTGGGAACGCTGAGGAGCTGATACTGCTAATGTACTGTGGAGTGGAGCGTACTGATAGTAGTATCATTTCTGGTGTTTACAGGAAACAATAAATGTGTAGTAGAAATGAGCCAGTCGACATTTTGTAAGCTCCAAGACTCAGTGTTATACAGTGAGGAAGTGTGGTTCATTAAAATATAAGGAGGATGATAATTGGCAGAGATAGATGCTTGGCTTGGCTGATGCTGCTAATGTAATATATAGGATGGAGAATCTTGTTGAAGTATCGTAGACTAGAGGCTTACTATGATCCAACGGCTCAATCTCATCACTAAAACCAATTAGTAAAGTGAATGGTAACTGTAGTAACTTTGCAATTCTGGATAAGGATGTTTGGCAACGCACAGCAATAGAAATGGTGTTCACATGCGGTCTCTGTACTGTATGTGTATGAAACTCTTGACCATTCTCTGTTGTCTGTCTTTGCAGTTGCCATAAACCTGATTGTCCAGCACATCCAGGACATCCTGAATGGCGGCCTGACCAAGCGACAGCAGAACGGATGTGTGAACGGTTACATCATGCCTCGGAAGAGGAAGACCTCCGAGTCCAGCAGCCGGCCGCACTGACCTCACTTCCCCTCTCCCCAAAAAAGCGGAGCGATAGACGGAAGAGGGGAGGGTTAACTGTATATACCCGCCAGTCGGCTACACTGTATTTAAAATCAAGACGTAATATACAGGAACTGCAAGGCCTTCATGAATATTATTTTTGGACTGGATTAAATGTTTTGGAAGGTGAAAGATGATATTTAGTTCCCAGCGTTGGAACAAACTGCAGGTCAGAGGCGAAGTGGCTGTTTTGTGATTTATTTATTTAGGTTTTTTTTATTAGCTTCTGCCCCCTTGATGTGCTTGCAGATATGAATAAAGGAGGAGGAGGAGTGCTGGTGGAGTTTGGTGCTTGAGCCCTAGCTGTCTGTTCAGTTTCCAGCACTCTTGATTTTTGGTCGGTGGTGTTGTCTTTATTGTTGGGGGTGGGGGAAGGTGTGGTTGGAGAGGACACCAGTGACAAACATGCCTCTATTTATAACTGAGGAGTTATGACATGCATAGCTATGACATGTTTTAGAATCAGAAGTTCCTGATACGAGTCATTTACCTGCATTTTTTTTTTTTAGTAACTTGAAAAACCTGAAAATCAAAACCGATTCTTTTTTTTCCCCATTTATTTCTTGTATCAGGCCTGTCTCTTCACCGGTGTATAGTCGGTGTTTGTGATTTTTCTCCCGGTTCTGCTCTCAGTCCCTGACCACACCGCTCCAACCCCACCCTACTCTAACCTGCTCATCCAATACTGCTCTGGCAGCAAAAATGCCCTGGGTCACCAACTGTGATAATGCTCTAAGAGGGGAGAATAAACTTGGCCCTGACACCTACCTCTCATCCCAACAGTTCAGCCTTCCTCTTTCAGGTCGCTGAACAGCTTGCCTCTGCCACACGCGGACTGCTTTGTGTAAAGACGGAATCGTTATCTCTGCTAAGTTCGGTGTGTTAACTGAATTCTCTGAAGGTGGATAGGGGCATCCAGTTGACTTGTGTGGAGGACTGCGGCCCTGTTTTCGCTGGCTATTTTCAGGGATACTTCAGGTTATCTGCATTCCAATGCAAATTCTCTGCCTTAGCAGCTCAGTATCAACATGCAATTGTCATATGCTCTGAGTGCACCAAAATGCTATAAATAATTTTAAGTTTCAAAATGCAGAATGGTATCTTAAAAATTTTCAAAAAAAAAATGTTTTATATTTGTCTTGTGTTGCTTGATGATTTCATTGAAATAAAGTTGAGTCTTCATTTGCCTCAAGCCATTAAAAATCTTATTTTGCAGTAATAAACCACTGGATCCACATTTCTGTCTAAAGAGACAGATGGACATTGAAAGTTGTGTATGGACAGTGCATCATTTATTGACAAACTGGGCTAGTTAAGTCAGTCAGTCACTGCCAAAACAGACCCAGGTTCATTCCATTAAGCATTAGATTGGCTTTTGAATTCCCTGTTACATCTACACATATGCCATGACTGTATGCACCATATGTGAGTACAAACAATGTGTATAACGTGACCAGCTGGGGCAAAGCTTAGGCATTTGTCCATACCAAAGTTGCAGTCCCAAAAAACACTGCATAAATACCACATGAAGTCCAAGGGAATGGTCATTAACTTCCTGTTATCCAGTACTGTCATCTCTGTGCATTTAAGGATCTTCTGTGCAGAGATGGCCTCTGGAACATCAGCACTGTCATTAACTCTAGTTTTATGCTGGTATTTTGCTGATGGTTTTATTAGTATTCCTACCATTTTTTTTCTCTCCCCAGTGTTTGAAGAACATCTATGATAAAGTAATAAAGCATTACTGCTAGGAAACAGGGTAGTTTATGAAATAATATTTGTACTGTATTAATGTGTTCCCTGTGTCAAAGAAAATTAAGTAATGGTGTTTGAATTTCAGCCAAGAACGTATATATAAAATTTTGTATATATCAGGGTGGGGCGGGGGTGGGCAGTGCCAATAAACTTGAATCCCGTAGTGTAAAGTAAAATTCAGTAATGTCTTTTTTATAGTCTTCTTTTATGCCTGTTGATTCTCTTTTTTTCTACAATCAGTATTGTACCTTCTGTTAGGGGCAGGTCTGTCACTGTTACTTTTTAGTGTCACTGGTATCTGCCCTGTGAGTTATTTCTTTCATGGTTCTGCTTGTGGTGTGTGTCACTTGCTTTCCCAGGCAATGGGGTATGAAAGCAGGATGTTTTGGGCTGTGGCTTCTTATCAGTTACTTAACTGTAACTGCTACTGTAGTACTTTTTGTGAGGGTGCCTCATGCTTGAAGTGTGGGAACCAATTCTTTTTTTTAAGACAAATACATTTAATCTCACTGTCACCAAAAACAGTCAAATCAGTCATTGTTCCTTAGGTAGGGGTGCCTACCTCTAAATATTTTTGAAAGACTTATGCAAGCAGTACCATTCTTTGCACCTTCCCACAAATAGTTTCTGTTTTTTTCTGTACTTCCCATTGTGAATTGATGCCGATGTGGTTGTATTTAGTTCCTGATTATTTTGATTTGTACTCTGTTCTTACAGCTAATATGTCTTCTGTAATTTTGCTGTAAATTGGTTCTAATGTTGGGGGGAAATTAAGGTTGAATTCATCAAGTGAAAAAGATTTCAATGTATATTTAATGTGTTGAGCACTTATTTTATGCATACAGTATAACGCCTGTGTTTATTATGTAAGTACATACTGTACATAGTATTGATTCACAGGTGAAGGCATTTGCATATTGTATTTGTATAATGCAGAACACTTGAAGGTGGATAAATTGTTAAAAAAAAAAAAAAAGTTGCTTGAAGTGGCAGTCTAAATTAATGACTGAATTTGAAGGCTGTGAGAGGACAGTTCCAAAATTGGTTTAGCTTATTTAAACCAGAGATTGGGGATAAGACACATTTTGCCTTCTGAATATAACAATGCTTAGCTGAGCCATGTATTTTGTTATTATAAAAATATTTTAGAACATTACTTTTACATAGGCAATCAATGATCAGCTTTGGTTGCCATGATTCTAAGAAATGATTTTGTCTTCATGCCTTCATACACAAGTACACAGATCAGAGGGAAAGTAATGGTTGGAAAGTCTAGAAAGGCTAAAACCAAACAAGATAAGTATTCCTTTGACATACAATGTCTTGAGTCTTTTGGTTCCAGTTTGTGGGTAGTTACTCTTGTTACTTTTAACAAATTATTTGCATAAAATAATGTATATAAATATGGTGAGTAGCTTTACTCAAGTTCTGTGATTAAGTGTACATTTAAATGTATTTAAACTTTGATTTTGAAAAATGACTATTGGTTTTTCATTGCCCGTTGCAGTGGGATTTTCAAAGTTTATTATTTTAATGGCATGGAAGAAGTCTGAATTGAAAGGGAAAGTTAATGCTACGTGCAATCATTGGCATGCATTTGTGGTGATAACAGCCATCCAGCCCTGACAGCTGTTTCTATACACTAACCAAAAACGTTGGATGCTGTAATATGCTGTGCACATGTTTATATGACCTATATAACCTGAAGTGAAGGGAATTTGCTTGGTTGTAGGTGTGCCACTTTGGAAGAGTTCGCCATGCAATAACACATCAATTCATGGACCCTTGTGAAATGCAGTGGTAGATTGTTGGAATTGAACAGACAAAAATCAACAAATAAAATTCATATTTTCAAGCAAATACCACTCAATGATACAAGCCATAAATGGTATTTTATGTTTTGATTTATTTCCCTGTGGATTGTTTTTTTAGATTATCTGAATGTTTTATGGTAATGTTTCCATTTTATTTAAAATAATGTTGAATTTTTACTTTGCTTTGTCGTACTGCAACATTTGTTTTGACCCTTTAAAAATGTATGATAGTGTAAATGGAGATTACATGTAAGAGGTTGTGTAATCAAGCAGCAACAATCGAACAATAAAGATTTTATACTAAGTGTTGTGTTTCAATCCGAATTCCCCTAACCTAAGTAGGTAACAACTCATGGAATGTCTGCTAAGCAATAGATTACCACGAAAGTACATATATAAAAAGGTCATGTGAAGAATTACGCGAATAAAAATAAGGTTTTGACAGATGAAACGTTAAGTGCGGCTGCCTACATACAATAAGTCGCATATTACTGACATCTAGTGTTCAAAAAGATACGGGACCATCTATAACGTTTAACATAACGTGAGCTATTGTGTGATATTGAGCAGGTTGCCACGCAGAATGCAAATTAATTGTGATCAGTGATACCATAAATAAATAATAGTAAATGTTTAATAAAATGTTTTTTAAATAAAAAATGTTTCAATTTCAATTACACAAACATCTATTGGATCCAGGGAGAATTGCAAGATTCTAGAGCTAGGGCTGTGAATTTGTTCCCCAGTCGTTATTTCTGGAGCATAAACAGTTTTAGGGGTTGTCATTCGATCAAACAGTTTCCCAATCAAATAGTTATTTAAGTGTCTTATCCGTGCTACCGCACATAAAGGACGTTAGTCTGTGTGGCCATTGTAGTTAGACCTATTTGTGTTACCATTTCGTACTGATATTTGTAAAATGGTGTACTGTAGCGTGTCGCAAAACCGAATTTCTCCAAACCAGAGCCATAGCGATAGCGATATTTTTTACAGTCTCTGGTCCAAACCCAAACCACTACTGTTGTCCGAACTGGAATACTAATACGTATTTATGACGCGACCACATGTTGGCGTCATCATGTGGCGCTGCAAGGCGCAGGCGTCTCAGAGCTAGAAGAAAGCGGTGTGTGTGTAGACGGTGTACCACGATTCGCAGTTTTCATTGAAAATGTCTACAAGCGACTTTTACTTGAGATACTACGTCGGACACAAGGGCAAATTCGGCCATGAGTTTCTGGAATTTGAATTTCGGCCGGATGGTAAGAATATATGTATTCATAATAGTGAGTAGAGATCCCGGGGAATTGCCGCGTATGTACGTTTGATTGGGCCTCAGTTGACTTTCGTTCTGCTAAAACCTGTTTGCAGAAAGAAAATTCCTCGTAGATTTGTTATCTATGCTTTTAAGTGTTCCTATGAAATGATAGGAAGAGTACTAATAGCGTGAACTTTTGGATTGGATGAAAATTCGGTGGGGATGTGCTTGTTAGCTGACGGATTTGTCTAAAGTTAAAGATATGTTGGCTAACGCATTCAAACCAATGTGTTTAGCCACCGAATCAGCGCTAGCTAACAATAACACTAACTATGAACTGGTTTCTTGTATAAGTGTAACTCGAGAACATAAACACATACAAACTAACTTTCTAAACGAACTGAGGTATTATCTTTCTAATTGAACAGTAAATATTTAACAGTATTATTTAACCATTATGCCTAGCTAGCTCGCGTTAACGTGGAAACAACGGCGTGAGATTGAAGCAACAAGCCAGTCTGGTTGTATTGTTTCAAGCTACTTCGAAGAAAATGTTGCAATGTTCTCTTATCTTTACAGGAAAGTTAAGGTATGCAAACAACAGCAACTACAAGAATGATGTCATGATCAGAAAAGAGGTAACGTAATATATTGTATTTTTGTGATTATGGTTATTATGAGCGATAGTTTTTCAACTATCCATAGGTAACAACTAATTATGGCTTAAGTGTGCGCCCAGAAAGTCTTCGTTGAATGAAACTGTGCCTGTTTGATCGTGCCCAAATTCCCATAGGCATACGTACACAAGAGTGTGATGGAGGAGTTGAAGAGGATAATCGACGATAGCGAGATAACAAAAGAAGACGACGCGCTCTGGCCACCACCAGATCGAGTGGGCAGACAGGTTTGTGGCGTTGCTGCTGTAAAACGTTCTTTTAAATCGCTATGTTACTTCTAACTCTATAACGGTAGAGGCATATACATACCATTTCCCTATGACTTAGGACATGCGTTTTTGTCACCCGTGGCCGGGAAACCTTTATGTTGCATTTTCCCTATCCTCAAAACGTAGGCACTCTTAACTGCAACGTCCTGTGGCAAAAGACCTTTTCCTTTCTCATATGGTTTCTTGGGTCTGGAATTGATGCTGATATTTAAGGTGAAAATGAAAACAATTACTCGGTGGCTTTCCAGAACCAGGGTTGTGGACCCTAATCTTATTTGAGAAGGCTGGTGTGGGTGCAAGATTTTTTACGAGCCAAGTTTTAAATGCTTGATTCGGCTTTGGGGGGGGGGGGGGATCTGCGTCTTGGCATCTGCTAAATGCCTAATATGTAAAAGGTTGATTAACAAATAATTATGGACATTCTTGCAAGTGATTTTGATTTGTTGTGCTAAATGTACCTTGCAAAATTTTCATTTCTTTAATCAGGTTTTCATTTTTTTTAGGAACTGGAGATTGTCATTGGTGATGAGCACATCTCATTCACAACCTCCAAGATTGGGTCCTTGATTGATGTCAACCAGTCCAAGTAAGTAGTAGGCTGTGCCTTACTAGGCTGTGATTACTGTGGGATTGACTTGCATATAAAGAGTGTCAGTTAAACATTGTTGAAAGTGCTTTTCTAGCGTGCTTCCCATTTCCCCTCTTTCAGAGATCCAGAAGGCCTCAGAGTTTTCTACTACCTGGTCCAAGATCTGAAGTGTCTGGTCTTCAGTCTCATTGGCTTGCACTTCAAAATCAAACCCATCTAAGATGGAATGAATGAATAGCTGTCGCTGTTATTACATGTTTGCATTGCTTGTTTAATCTGTTATTTTTTATTTTAAATAAATAAAGTGGGGGAAAATGCACTGTTATGTCTGTTTTGCTTCATGTAGTTTACTGAAAGGACTGTTTCTAATCTTTCTAACTACAACCAAAGTAATTTACAACAAAATGCTTAGGGATTCACTAAAGTACATTAGAAGATTATATGGAAGAATATTCTTTGACAGAATAAGTCTTGAATGGCCCTTGTAGTATAGGTTTCCCAGAATTGCTAATTTTTCTATCCAATCAAGTGCATAAATGTTGTGTATAAAGTAAAAAGATTTCCCCATTTGCCCTTGTGCATTCAAAGACCAAACTGTTCCCCCCCCCCCAAACTGGACACACATTCTAAAGTCACATACACAATGGGGGACATTGTCATGATTTAATGTGCAATTAATTTTTACATGAAGACTTACATCCAGCAAAATACAAAAAAAGTCATGTAGCAGTCGATTTATCAAACAAAATAGACTACTTGGGATAAATAATCTCTAAGCAAGGAGGCTTTTGACTTGCTTTAAGGCACAGTATCAAAACAAGCCCAACTTTTTTTTTTTTCATATTCACTTAGCAATAAATTACTAATACATACTTGGATCCCAGTCACATCAGTTGCACTATTAGAAAGCCAGCATTTAAACTTTAGTACAGGATTTCACTGACAAAAAGAAGCCAAAAATGTGATCCCTTCATTCAGTATTCTGCATTATGGGGAAAAGACTTCTGAAGAGAGAATTTCTGTATGTTTACACTTCAAAATCAACAACCGTTTATGTATTAATATTTAATTGACAGTAACGGATACCTAGCATAAAACCTGAGATTTTTCTTTTACTCCAAGCCAAGTGCCAGTCTCTGTTGCATGTTATTAATGCCATGTTGAAAAAGGCCCTAACTGGTACTGGAAAATGTTTAGAGAAGAGCCAGTGGTACCCAATACAGATCACACAGTTTTGCAAAGCCTTTTCATTTACTTCCCTACAGCGATGATGGCTCTCGCTTCTCCTTTCCCTAGCTTAAGGACTTGCCCTCGCAAACAGTGAAGATGTCCTCCAGGGACTTGTGAACGCACTGCAGGAATTCATGGACGTTGCGAGCTGGATAGCTAGAGACATTGCATCCGATCCAATCGTCATGGACCCCATAGCCCACCCCAAATCCATCAGGCACGACTGGTGCAAACCCGCCCAAGCTAACCGCAGGGCTGGTAAGAGTGCTGGTGGAGAGGATGTTGTGGTTTATAGCTGCATACGCTGGGTCCTGGTACAGACTAGGCAGTGGCATGCCCTTGGAATTTGCAAGGTAGCGCATTGCGAACAGGTGACGATCGAACCCCTGGCCTGGTGACACAAAGAAAGAAATGTATTAAATGAAATGAGCAAAGCAGTAAAACATTTGATGTCAACTATTCTGCCTATAGCACAGAATCGCTCTCATGCTAGCCAAACGCAATACTGGAAAGGAGTCAATATATCAACGACAGTGAATATCAAGTCTGGTCAGATGCTTAAAAACAGGCTCAACAGCTCCAATTTAAAGAGTTAAGTGCACTCACTGTTTCAGCCTGGCTCTGCCCCCGGAAAAGTTTTGAAAAATGCGTCTTGGGGTGGGTGGAGTATGTGTGTTCATCTCATTTGCACAAAGTATTCTGCATGCAAATTAATTTGTACAGCAGAGTTGCGCCAGGATCAAGAAACTAGGAAAAAAAAAAAAAAAGCGATCTAGAGTGTAATTACCCTTTAAAAAAAGCAAAGCACTCACCCATAGCGGCCTCCTTAGTGAGCTGCCCGTGACATTTGGAGCAGTCGTTCAGCATGCCTTGCAGCTGGTCCACAGAGTGCTGGCTCGGCCGGCGAACGAAAGCCTCGGCGCAGCGCCGCGTGTGGACGGTGGCCGGGCGGATGGTCTCCGTGCGGCCGTGGCGGAAGGCCGCGGTGCTGCAGGACTCGTAGGTGGCCGTCGTCTGCCCGTACTGCCGCAGGAAGCCCATCTGGAAGGCCAGCTGCGCCATGGCGTCCGGGCTCAGCTTCTTCTTCTTCAGCGCCTCCTTTCCCCCTCTCTTGAACTCCATGGCGTCGATGGTGAGCTTGGAGATGGCCGCCCGGAAGTTCTCCCTGGCTTTGGCGACGCCGCCCTCCAGCTCGCCGTCCAGTTTGAACTCGAGCCTGCGCACCGCGGAGGCCGAATCCACGGCGGCTGCCGGGGAGCCGGGGCCGACCAGGGGCCGCTCCGTGGTGTCCTTGAAAATCTCGTTCTGGAAGCGGAGGACGGCGACGCCGTCTCCCCACGAGTGCTCGAAGTTAATGGCAGCCTGCCCGTCTTTGGTCAGGATGATGCTGAAGGACTTGTCGTACCAGCGGTTGCACCCGTCGCCGTGCAGCATGTTGTGGGATATCTGGATGTGGTCCCGCATGGACTCGTCGTCGAGGCACAGGCAGAAGAGAGCGCTGTCCACCGTCCTCAGCGCCTCCGCGTTCCCCGCCCCCAGCAGCTTCTCCCGCAGGCCCGCCCACACGTCCCGGTTCTCGCTGGTCAGGAAGCCCAGCGGGAACGCCGGGGCCGGGGAGGGATCGGACAGGACGTACTCTAAATGGGACTGGATCTCCGCGGGCTTCACCAAGTTCCCGTCCCGGTCCACCACGTCAAACGCGTACATGTTGCCCTTCCTCATCACCAGCAGGTGTCGGCCCTTGTCGTCGGTGAAGAGCTCGTCCCGTCCAGGCTTGGGGATGCGGGTGGAGTTGAAGAGCCGGAAGTACTGGGACATGTCCAAAGGGTACGCGTTCACCATGTAGGCGCCGTACCAGGAGAGCGCCGGCGGCACCCAGCGGATGAGCCTTTTGAAACTCTCCGTGTCGCTTTTGGCGGGGTTCAGGTGGAAAACCTCGGGCTCCAGGAACCCGCCACGAAGCGTCTTCATGAAGCGCACCGCCGAGGCCACCATGTTGGTGGCGCGCAGTAGCTGGTCGTTGTATTCGGGCTTCGGGTCGGCGTTGAAGGACATGAAAGGGTTGAAGTTCAGCACCACCGAATCCCTTGCAGAAAGGTACATATCGAACCATGGCGCTAAAAAAACACACACAGAAAACATTGCAGACAAATATTTACCAATTTTAAAACAATTTGTATGAAGGTCACTTACAGGAAGAAGCATTAAAATGATCCCTTGCATTATGTGGCTAGGCGGACAGGACTACCATTTTATAACTCACCAGAGATGTAGCTTGTGTGCTTGTTATTCTTGTCCTGAGCCACCAAGTCCTCATGAAGCTCTTTTCCTGCCCCACTTTGGAAGCTGTGAGCCAGCTTCTCAGTGTTTCTGTAAAAAACACAGTTTCTAGGTATTTGGGAAAATCCATTATTTGCTGTACAGCACAACCAAATACCACATTTGAAGTCATACCTGTACTGTTCATCGTTTACGAGAGGCCTCTGGGCAGCCAAATAACGTGTAATCGTGTCTTCCAGCTTTGGAATTGGCAGTCTGCAAAAACAAAATTATTGAATTGATAAACTTATAATAAATGCTGATGGATTAATCAGTAAGACTGATATAATTATTCTTGTCAGAGTTTCAATACGCAGCCTAAGCGAAGAACTGACACTACATGCAACACAGTTTAATATAGGCAGTCTAACGTCCCTGAGTTAATCTCATTGACTCAAGAGTATGAACTTTCACCTACATTTGAAAAATGTAGCTCTAGCTAATGTTAGCTGAGTACCAAGGTAGACTATCTTGCAACAACGCCACTGTCATCTAGTTAGCGTACACTTAATTATACAATACAACATTATGCAAGAGTTTACTGATTTGATCAACATTCACGAGAAATTCTGCAGTAGCTAGCTAGCGGGCCGGCCAATGTTATTGCTAGCTAAATGTGATTTAAGGCTAAATACTCACCGTGGTAAACTCTTTTGATAGTGCATTGTTGGTACAATGCTCTTATGCAAATATTCAGATCCAACTTTGCTGCTGTAGCACCGTCTATTATTGGACAGGCCTGGGGATGTAACCATATTACTTACAGGTAACAGATTCCTAGATTTTCTAAGTTCCGATATAAACCGCACAGAAAGGAAATATGCCATGACGGTATCTAGCTAGCTACTAAGTTCTTAAACTCAAGATCTTTCACCTTAGCTATTAATATATATGACTACCTGAAAATGGTATACGATTCACCGAAGTGGAACGAACACCTCGGGCTAGAAACAGATAATACAAAACTAGCTCGGATTGCTACCGTCTGTAGTTTGTATTAATGTATCTAGCAAACAGACAGGCAAATGCAAACACAGACCGGGTCATGGAGACTCCACCCCCTATCCTCGACTAACAAAGATTGTGCAGGTTGGTACAAGATGAACAAATTATAATGGAACGGAAATGAAATTCAAAGAAAATTAAATTCATTGTAAATATGTGGACTGTTTGGAAAATATAATGATAATATGGGAGTTGGACATGCAGAACAATGAATGCATTTGTACTCAAGTAGAATACGGGATTCAAACAATTCAATTATATTTAGAGCCAGCAAGACATGGTCAGCCTTTTGAAAAATATTATTTCCCAAAGTAATGATTTTGGACTTCCAAACCAGTGGTCCCCCAGGACCGAAGTTGAGAACCACTGAACTAGACCATACCACTGGCATACTACTTCCCCTTGCAGCTTGCTCGACAGAAACTCCAATAAGTTGCCACTCTTGTCACCGCCTATTTTTCTCTGCCACGGATTTGATCATAGAGCCTACAGGAACATGGAGAGGGTAGGAGGGGCCAGGCCACTCAGATGTAGTTCATTGGGCCAGGCTGTGAAGCCTAGGAAGTAAGGGGAAACAACCTCAACAGCGCATGTGGAGGGCAAAGAGCTTGCTTGCTGAACTAAATGTAGAAAATCAGTGTGATTTAACTGCGAAAGAAAGCCGTTATCGGTTATTTTTTTGTGATCATACATTCTGTTATGTGTAGCACTTTGTGGTCCAGAGGTCTTGGGAAAATATTTATTCACATGTACACATTTTATTATATATTATGCCTACATACTTTGACAATGTGCTTTTCATTTGAAACTTAACGGCTGTCTGATATTTTACCTTCTAAAGTCTGATATTTCCCGTTCTTTTCAATGGGTGATTCAAATGTTTTGTCCTCAGCATACACAGTACGGGCTTACTTCCAGGATATCATCATCTTAGGTTTGCTGAAGACGTGCGTTCCTGTCTAATAATCTTTTCGCAAGCTGCTTTTGAGTTACTTGTGTAGTGTATTTTCTTGCTTTAGACCACACAGGATGTTAAGTTAACAGCTTGGCAAGAAAAGACGAAAAAAACCCTACCTGAACCTGAACTAGCCTGAACTACAACAATGCCTGCGTATTCAATAACGAAGAAAAGATAGTGGGATGTAGTCGTATGTTATTATGACCAACAGGGGGCAGCAGAACACAGGTCAAAGGTAGATTTGTTGGAACAGTACTCCCACATCACTGAAAATGTAAGGCCGGCTGTCGCTGTATATAGTTCTGTGAGTGTGACAGAGGCAGGCTTTCCGAGCTAAGCACTCTGTAGAGATATTAATTTTGCTGGGTGAGAGAGTAATCCACCCAGCTTGAGTCTGATGCTTGCCCTTAAACCCTCCGAGCTGCTCAAAAAACGCACGCACGCACTCGCGCACTCACACACACATGCACACGCACACACACACACACACACACAGCAGCACCAGCAGCCGCAGCATGCTCACTCAGCCCTCGAAATACATGCACAGATGAAAAGGTGACAGTTCACTCCCTCCATTAGATTGATGAGAGTCCTTTGCATTAAAGCAATCTCTCTCTCTCTCTCTCTCTCTCTCTCTCTCTCTCTCTCTCTCTCTCTCTCAGTGCATATGCATGTGTTGAGGCGTACAATCTACAGTATGTTTAAAATCAGGCATCCACCTCCCATAATCCAATACTCCCAGAAACCCTTTGAAGTGTATGTGAAGAGGTTGAAAATCCAGTTCGAGTCAGAAAGAAAAAGACACGCCATGCGTTTCTTCTGCCCATGAACTCAGCCAGTTGATTTCTCTAATTAGTTGTACATCCTGGCTGAAGAATTGTGCTATTTAGCAAATCCAGGTGATTGGACCAAAAAACTGGGGAGGACTTTTACTTTCTGAATCTGGAATTTCCACCTCTGTGTATATGCCCCACATAGAGTACTGGGCGTGCAATGGAATCTTTCTGGAGCATTTTTGTTCTCAGTGCCTGCTTTGTTTAACCTCAGTGTCAACATCTTTTACAATTTGTGTGCATTTTTCCATCTAGCACATGGATGTCTACAATAGTAGTATTCATGTGAACTGTCATTATTTCCATTTTAGTTTTTACGTGCTGTATGTGTAACTGCTGGTATAACAACGTTATTCTCCTTTGCTCAGGCAACCGTAAAACCACTTTTTTCCCATTATAGTCTGCTGATACCAAGCAGCACTTCAACTTTATGCGTAAGCACAATATAAAGAGGTTGAAGATGCAACACAGGACTACAGAAGGAGGGAACATTTCTAGCTGCAAGAAAAAAGAACAAATGAGTAATGCGCAAATTTTACCCCCTTCCATTTTCAGCTCAGTTGTCAAATTCTGTCATTCATGTTTGAAGCTCTTGTCAAAAGAGGCAGTGGCATACAAGAGTAAGAAAAATAGTGCTAATAGCCACTGTTCACACAAGCTAGCCAGCAAAGTGTCAGCCAAATTTGATAGTGCTCAACTGCTTTTTAGGTAGCTACAAGTGCACACATTTTATTTTCCTGGAGACAAGCTGTCTGCCTCTGGAAAATCCAGCTGGCTGCTTCAGTATATAAATGCCTTGTTAATCCAGGAAAGTGGAAGTAAATTGATATGAATCATTCTACAAGTATTGCCGGTAGTCATTTTCGGATTTGTTTCTAGCAGTTTTCTAATAATTAGTATTTTATTTTTTGCAGCAAATGTACTTCCCAATCCTCAGTTGGACTACACTAAAGCATAGTACATGGTTTCCAATGTATACGAACGCTAGCATGAACCCTGGAGGACATCTCTTTAAAAAAACATATCCTCTTAAACTGGAACTGCTGCATCTGTCTTAGGAATTGTCTCCCCAGCGTCTTTCCATATTTTGGAAAGCTGGAAGTAATTAACTCACTTTTTTGTTACTCTGTACTCTCTCATATCCCTGCTGATATAACCCTCAATACTTTAAACACATTTTAGAACAGTAAAAAAATGTAAACTTGAACCTGCAGCGAATTGTTTTTATTTATAGAGAACCTGAGCTGACGTGCAATTATGTCACACATAACATTCATACGTTTGTGCAGACATTTTAATGGGATGGAGGCCATGCCTGTTCTCTTCGTGCACTTTGTGCAGTCAAAGGTCATTCAACCATGGTACCTGTGGTTACACTGTCAGCTGTCATTTTTTAAGTGCTTGCAAATGTGTGGGAGTATTTAAACGGTGCTGTCAAAGACATGAGGAGCAGTTGTGTTTGGTGAAAATATATGCAGACTACAGTTTCAGTTTATCTCCAACCTCCATAAAATATGAGTTTTGTGCTAACATGGCCACAAAAATATTTTCCCTGTTCGCCCGCATGTGCCTGCGGTTGCATATGTGGAACCAAGGTAGAAAACACTGTGAGGTAAAGTGTCACAGATTTCCAAGAATCAAAATAAAATCGTTGCTATGCTCATCCTATAGCACGGCCAAAGTTTATCATTTCAGTATTAATGTTCTCTTATTGACTCGTACTCTTGCTGGTAGCTCAACCCCTTGTGCTGTGTTACCTGTCTGTTCATATAAGTTTTCCTGTGACTGTACGAGATTGGTCAGGAGTTCACACCGTCTCTCTAGTGTCTGGGCAGAAGCAGACTCCAGTTTGACTGGCAGGAATATTAAATAAATTGTATTGTTTGGTCAGTCAAAATACAGTTTGAGTTCTTTTAAAAAAAATCAAATGTATTTCTACTGTGGCATCCTTAAATTGGAGACCTCAGGCATTCTACATACCCTGCACTGCATCCAGCTTGATGTAAATATGTAATAAATGAGGAATAACTTGCAGGTATTTTGAAATTGAAATTCCCAGGCTTACATTTTGAATGACTACAGACAATAGACATAATCTTTTGTCTGTATGTTCGGATTCTTCGGTTTTTCAAGTTATTTTGTGTGTCTGTGTATATTCCTTACAATGTAGAGGGTTTAGTGTTTTTTTCTACTTTTACATAACAATGTTGATACTGGCAGCATAATTTATCTGTTTTCTATTAAGAGTTCTCAATTTGTCATTATGTTATTCCAGTGCAATGTATCTGTTTATCCTGGGATTATGTGAATATTCCTACTCATTTAGACTTTGGACAAAACAAATGTTTTATATCATGTTTTTTTTACTTCTATGCTGCTGTAACTGAAATTAATTTTTTTTACATAAAATTTTTTTTACATAAAAAGGAAGACTTCCTCATTGGCTTCTTCCTTATTTCCGTAGGGAAGAAAATTGACAGCACGGTTATCTTTTATATGTTGATTTACAAAGCTTTAGAAATATCTATAGCAACAGGTAGCCGACAAAACTGAAGAGAGACCAAAAATATAAGCTCCTGCCATCGGATGTAAAATGCAATGCTGAAATGGAATTATGGTGGGATAGTAATGATTTCATTGGCCGTTATTTGCTGCAGAAATGACACTGTGTTCTGTTTCAAGGCTGCATCTGACGAATGGGATAATCCCTGTTCCCTTGCTTGTCTCTGACACGTGGGGAAGGGGTCATGGGGGCAGTGGTGGTGTATAACGGCGAGCGATCCTGGGGTGGGTAATTGGGAATATTCCCAGTGGGTCGCTGTTGTTGGGCCGGTGACATTTTATAATTTTATAAATGGATCATATAGGCTGTATTTACTGTGGCGTGGGCTGTTGGCTTGATCTGTCTCACCAGGCATGCGAAAGTCCTGTTGCCAATGGCAGGATGATCTGTCTCTACCTGCTACCAGCCCTCTCTCACCCTGGATCATGCTATTACCAACTATGCATCAGGCTGTTATTGCTGAGGGTTTCTCCTGAGGTTTATGGGCATACCTAGGGCATCCGTATGTGGTTCCGAAGGAGTCTGTGTGCTGTAAAGTGACACCAGGGCTTCTGATCAAGTGTCAATATATGATAAGTTGGGAATGAGACCAGTAATTGTACCCGTCTCCAGTACATTTTTATTATATTTGTTACTTTACATTACAGTACGTTTTCAAAAAATCTGCTTTTCTCAATGATTGGTCAGCCCGCTTCTGAATTGATTCTGGCTCACTTGACAATGGTGTCCTTAAATGGACACTGGTTTTTCTCCTGGGTAGCATTTGCGCATACTGACAACCTTTAAATGCTGCTGTTGTGTTGTAGGAGGCCTGTGCCTTCCTGTAAGCTGATGGAGCTGATGTTGGTGTCCCAGTTTCCAGTCCAGCTTAATCTGCCAACTGGGCAAACTTAACCCTTTAAGCCAGGCACATACGCTGGAATATAGAATGGAAATTATTCTCATTTTATTTTTTTTATTTATCCATCCAGTGTGTTCTATTGAAGGGGGGAGGGGGGGATTTACCATACCAACTGAAGCCAAACCCAACACTCAAAATTCACAGAGGCTTCTTGCCCGTAGCCTACATTTTCAAGCATTATTTTATGCATATACAATTTATTAATAAATTTACATTAACATTTGTTTGTATAATTGGTATAAATTATATGGTATAGTACTGTATACATATTATTATCTGTTACCACAGAGATCTGTATGGCTTTTTTTTTTACCCCATAGTTGTATTGCGATTGCATAAACAAAACAGGGCTTGTTATTCACAATGAAATTCATTTTCTTTAGTCATTCCTTTTATTTTGTATGAATTACTGTACTAGCAGGAACAATTTGCCATTGTCCAATACTGGTATAATCAATCAGTTAATAAAAACGCATCAGCAGAGCTTCAACCGTGGCCTCATTAAGTGAATATAAACACATTATATTCACATAATGCACAGTACCATCAGATATTGCTAGTTCTCCTCACGCACACACACACACAAACACGCATACACACACACACACACACACACACAGTTTACTCAGATTGGATGGATGAACTGGTTTCTATTTAAAGAAAATGTTATGTCCAAACATGTTATATGCAGTTACATTGTCCAATTACCTATATATTTATATATTTACCTATATATATAGACTTTTTTGTTGGGGGTCGGGGGGTTGTGAAAATGGTGAGTGCCCAGTGACTTTGGCAGAAAACCATTAGCCACCGTGGCTGGGTGGGAAAAATTGGATGTCACTGATTGGATGTCACTTCAACATTCAACGACGGTTGCATTGATGCATCTACTTGAACTTGGCAGTGGCCATCTCAGGCAGCTTCCAGCTGGATCTGTAGCATGTCTCTTGTGCTTCCTTTCTGTCTGTTCTGTCTGCAAGGCATTATCAGTGCTTTTGGAATGCAGTGTTCCGATTTTGAAATACATTTTTTTAAAATATGTATGTGCACATGCATCTTTGACATTCACATTGTGGTCTACATCTGAGTCTGTTGTCTCAGTCTTGTCAACTGTGAACTCCAGCAAGCACAACAACACCTGTTGTAAATGGAAAGGGTATCCATCTGCTTTTTTCTTTTGGTAGTAGCCGCTGAAAAAAGGTTAAAAACATCCTGAAGTAATATTTTGAAGAGAGTGACAGATAAGTGCCATTTTGGAGGCCCAAGGGCAGGAAACTACTGTTTTACTTACAACAAATTCCAGTGAGAGTTTTCCCAGAAGCCCTATTTTGTTTCACCTTTGAAAACATAACTGTGAGGTGCACATACATCTGCTAATGGCATGCAACCTGGGCTGCCCTGTAGCCCTTCAGCTGCATTTGCAATAGTCATAGCTCAAGAACCCAAGTTCTGTTTTCTACAGACCTCCCAAGACCAAAACATAAACTCATCCTGAGCTTTTATAAACAAGCTGCATTTTCAGTTAAACTGTATTTTGTTATTGATTTCGTCTATCATGGACACTGCTGTGTCATGACACGAGTAAATATTCACATCATGCCACTGTCATGAGAATGTATCATGTGTTACCAGAATATTACCAAGTAATTTATTGGTACACCGAATAGCAGTTTAGGCCACATAAGATGACACTTCAGATGAAATTAGCCACTATCCTCTCATCCTCTTCCCCATGTATTATTGTTTATCATCTCTCTGCTGTGTAATGATACACAATAATACAAGAGGGGGAAATGCATAGACCCCGAGACCTGGAACTCTCTAAGGGGGTCTGGGGGCTTGCCCCAGAATGAATGTTTTTTTTTTTTTAAAAAAGCAGTGAAATTATTATTTCCCAGTGAATTCTATAGAGAAAAAGCTACAGATTGCTGATCAGTAAGGCTGGGTGTTTGTCACGGAAAACATTGGTTGTAGTCACAGAGAGGTCATGGCAAAGTTGTTGAAAATCACAGAAAACTGAAGAAATCTGTTTTTTTTTAACAATAATTTATAGATCTCATGCACAGCAGTGGGAAATGATTGAAATTACATGTGCATGTGTAAATGTAGCCACAGTAACAAGTGCCTGAAAAAAAAAGAAAAAAAATCTATGGGTAGTTGCTGGCTGCTAGGAGCAGCCTAAGAGTGAAATATATTGACAGGCTGGTGCATTTACTCACTTAATTCGGTCCATCAAGAAAAGAATTCAAGAGCAGTTTTGCCTTTAATTTAACAGAATGTTGTTAAAAGTTGAGCATGCTCAAATTGTTTGACTAAAATAAAACACGGTCACCGTGAGTCCGTTTTTTTATTTCTATAATGTTTTTTGGTACAAAATGTAAAGCTTTAATTGTATAAATAAATGATGCCAGTGATCTGATGTCACATTTACAGTGATTGAAAATAAACTGTTTCGTGTTTCAGGGCCTAGTCAGCTGCAGCACATGTGCCTCAACAGCCTTTTCCCTGAAGTGCATTCAGCTGAGGGGAACAGCCAAAACAGTCTTGTCACGTCACAGAGCTTATGGTGGGCGTTGCCCAGAACCAAGGACCTAATATTCTTTAAAATTTGGCCTGATGCCATGCATTATTGAAAATATTCCAAAAAGGAAACTTTCGGAGTAGTAAATTGTAAATTATGAAGTTCATAGCCCAGAGATATTCTCCTGTGTGTTCAAAGTGAAATCACTTTTTCAAAAGTCCTGTGGCTCATCATAAACACACAAGTTCTATGTAATAGTTGGAATTGTATATATAAGAATTATTAGTGATATCAGTTGAGGGACCTTTGTTGTTATATAAAATTTATGGCTCATATTGTCACTTCAAACTTTAAAGTTGTGTAGTTTGTTTGATTCCTGCCATATATTTAATACCGAAAACTTTATTAGAAATAACACTAGTTACTATTTACTCCAAAAATGGTCAATCACAACCCCTTTTCAGATGAATGATTTTAGATTACAGTATAAGAGGGCCCTTATGGGTTTCTGTTCAAGGTGAAGCTCTTAGATGCACAACAAAAATGAAATTCAACAGTTACAATCTTTTACAAGTGCGCCTTTGTTTAAAAAATATTTATTGAAACAGAATACATTTTTATATTGAGCTAGCACTCCAAAGAAAGAGGTCTTATGCTCTTTGTTATAATATATCTGTGTGATGGAATGTGAGGGACTTTGTCTATTGCACTGTGTCAAGATTGAAACTGAATTATAATACTTTGGTTGAAGGCCAGGAGCTAAATCATTGAAAGGTTAGACACTCGCCAGGGTGTTGCAAGCATACTGCAGTTGACTGCCTTCCTGTGGGGAATGGCATGTGAGACAGTTGTGAAAACATGCACATCTGGATGGAATGCCACAGCAAAAGCATAAACACTAATTCAATTTTGTATCATGAGGGTGGCCCTACATCCAGGCCTCCCAGATAAATACGAGGGCAAATTAATTAATAATGACAATCAGTAGGGTTCATTAAAAAGCAGACTTCTGAAACAGTTTTCTGCTTCGGGCCAATTTCAGGGGTAAATCGAGGGCCGTTCCAAGCCCAAGTGGAATCCAGGGCAGGGTGGCGCTGAATGCAGTCTTCATGAACCAGTTACTTTAAGTGGTAACCACAGATATACATATATGTGTCATACCTATTTGTGCAGTGTTGTAGTGTGTTTGTAACTGGTATTACGAAGAGAGTATGAGCTTTTGTGGAATTTGTTTCCTTTAGTCTGGACTATTTGTAATACTAGTAGGCGAGGACACAAAAGAGTACAAAACTAGCTTAGAATAGACAAGCCCAGTCAAATCCAAGAAGATCAGGACAGAGAAGAGGGAGGAGGCTCTTATAGTGGCAAGTGCCTCCATCGCAGGAGGGCAGTCTCAGTTGAGTGCTCAGTTTGAAAGCCAGACTGGTGAGGGTCTGGCAGGTTGTCCTGATGGAGAAAAGTTGATAGTTGTTTAAGCATGGCTCATTCAGGAGTTTTGGACAGAAAAGGTAAAAGCGATACAGGTTGATAATTCTTGACATCAGAGGGACCTAAGGTAAGTTTCTTAAGGAGTGGTGTAACACGAGCCATCTTGAAGTCAGAGGGAACATGACCACAGGCAAGTTAGGTATTAAAGATAGAGGACAAATAAGGAAGAAAGGAGGTAGTCAGTTTTTGTGCAGATAGTGTTTGTGTACATTACATTACATTACATTACAGGCATTTAGCAGACGCTCTTATCCAGAGCGACGTACAACAAGTGCATTAGTTCAAGGTGCAGAGGTGCAAAAGAAACACTAGAGTGAACACAGTTTTGTGTATTATGTGCATATAATATTAAAAGGAGACGACTGTCAGAAGTACACGTATTATTAAACATGCACAGTAGGTCACAACCACATTGCCCTCGTTGTAAGTGAACCCCGGTGAATCCTAGAAGGAAGACAGGATTGTTTCCAAAGATTCAATGGATTTTTTCAAGCCCATATTAATCTGCGTTTGTGAACTGACTACATTTCCATATGGGGACTGGAAAAGACCTGCTGCAAGGAAAAGGATAAAAAACAGGAAATTTGGCTGGGAACTCTGGTCAGGCTCCCCCCCCCTTCCCCACACACACACCCCATCACTTGCTCTCTCTCTCTCTCTCTCTCTCTCTCTGTCTCTCTCTTGCTCTCTCTGTCTCTCTCTCTCCCACACGTGCACACACACACAAACACACACACACACAGTGCTGTAGTTCTCCCACCCACTCTTACATCTGGAAGGATTCTTGCTGTCGTAGTGATACTTAACCACTTATTCCTCTCCAGTAATGGGATTGTTTTTCATGAGATTGGAGGTCACATTTTATCTTCCTACTCAGCACCAACCTCATAGAAGGTAAAAAAAAAATGCTTTCTTTATTTAAGATTTGATTTATATATAACTTCACAACTGCTTCAGCATTATGACACTTTCTGTTTCACCCTGTGTGGAAAACATGTGATTGACTTATTACTACACAGGACATGGATATGACTGCTTTTGGAAATTGGACAATACAGCAATTTAATATGAGCTTTGATCTTGTTATGTTCCAAGTCACACAACATAATGCACAAATTGGTCCTCTAGTTGATTCCATTCCATTTTTGGCAATAGATTCGCTCACACACACACACACACACACACACACACTCATGCTTGAACGGTGGGTGAAAACATAACATTAAATTTAAAGCTCCTGCTTCAGTTGTTGTTCATTCGATCCCTTGGCTTATGGCACGTGACGGCAGTCACGCAGTTACGCAGTTGTGAGATGGGTCAAAAGAGGGCTAGAGTAAAGGCATGTGTGCTGTAGGCGGTCAGCGTGTGACGGGGAGCTCTGACGTGATTATGTGTGCATGTATGTTCTGTGTGCATGCCTCAGCGAGGTCACTGAAGGGGACAGATGATAGTCGCGCATAGTCACAAGCACTTAGTCCAGCAGTGGAACACTGAAGGATATGTGGGGAGCAGCTTTGACTGAAGAATTTGGGACAAGTAAATAGTCTGTTTTTAATGTTTCCCCTGCTGCTGCGGGAGAATCTCAGAGAAAACATTGCTCTCCTTTAACGTTCTGTTAACAAACTTTTAATCATATAGGCTTACTAAATTTATAATCACTTATAATTAAACTTATTTGGCGTTCAATAGTTGGCACTCGATTTAGGATTCTACCAATGTATATTATGTTTTTGCTAATGATAGCTAGTGATAACAGATACAAGTCTACTGCTTTTTGTCCGTGTAAGTACTGCTGTCACACCAATTACACAGATCTGAAAGTGCTGCTTTGTGACATTAATACATAAAATGATGGATGTGATAATGTGATCCTAGTTTGCCAACTCCTGCAGAGAAGCAAACTGCTGTGCTTGTGTATGCAGCATGTTGTTTTGAGGCATGTCTGTGGGCTGTGTGAGATTTAAAAGAAAATTCCTGCCTAAAAGCACTCTGACCTGTTTTGTGCAGTATTTCACTTTTCCGCTGCTTAACTCCGTAGGCACCGTGACATCATGTGATGACGTTGCCACGGCTCACTTAACTCACTATAGCAACCAACTCTAAGTATTATATATTTTTATTCAGCCCCTTGGGGACAACAAGTCAGAGTTTTTGCCTTGCTGACATTGAGTTTCGCATTTCAGCTACTGTAAGTACTACTAGTTGGCTGGTCACAATGTCAATCTCTCAAGAAAGGGGGGTGGCGAAAGTAGTTCTGGGTGCTGTAGGAAAATAAGATACTGGACCTGATCCAGAAGAAGTCTGACAGGATAGCAAGTGAACAATTGTGATTAGTGATAAAGCCAAATGTATTACACATATTAGATAATAAACCCTGGAATGATGTTTATGAAAAACGTAGTAAATTATAGAATTTTCCTTTAATTGGTTACTTTTATTGGTTAGTTAGCTGAATTTTTTTATATAAAGCAGAATGTTTTGAAATAAATTAATGTAGCAAGTTTTAAACATTGGCTGACTAAATAGCTGAATAGCTATTCCAACCGTGGAAAAAGATGACAGACAGAAAGGCATATTGAACTGAAGTCTCTCTTCTCATTCCCAGAGTACAATAGTTCCAGTTTTCTGCATGTGGAGGTATAATAAAACCTCAATCTGGAGCGACAGCTCCAAGAATTGTTACTGCACACACTCAATGAGTCATCATGGAGTGGAAACATCAAGCATGTGGGACCATAATCCCAACATGGGCAAGACCTTTTTTGCAATACTAATAAATTTGCTCTCTTTTTTTATACAGTTCTGCTTTCAATTAACTTGAGGATCCTACTCACATCACAGAACAAAATCACAGGAAGAACAAATCTGAAAGCAATTATTTGTACTGACATGTTCAAGCACCGAACAAATACGAAACTTAAATTTTTTTTTTCCATTCTTGTTCACCCCAGGCCTCTGCAGGCATAGAGGAGCCCTCGCTCTAGAGCTCAAGGTTTCGGAAGTGGAAATCCCAGGGAAACCATAGGGCACAGGGCCTATCGGGTCGGGAAGGTTTGCGGATCAGCGGAACCACCACTCAGCATGGCCAGACCTCCGGGGCTCCTGCAGGCCCTCTGCGTGCTAATGGTAGGCTGGGCGCTGGTGCATTGCCAGGTGGGGAGGGAAGAGGAAGTGGAGGAAGACGGGGTGGAAGAGGAGGAAGAGAGAACACCCTCTACGGTGGAGCCAGAGATGACTCACTGTCCGGAGGACTGCAGCTGTAAGGCAGAAGGCGCGGTGGACTGTGCTGGGGTGGATCTCTCCGAGTTCCCCGGTGATCTGTCCGAAAACACCCGGCAACTGTCTTTGCAGGTACACAACGTAGGCCACACCACAGCTCAAACCACTTAATGTGCTTTCTTGCAGTTGAGCCTGTCCAGTACATAGACAGCCAATACATTAGTGTGCAATTTGTATCACCCTATTCATATTTTACCGATTGCTTGACTCTGATTGTCTCTGGTCATTGTTTCAGAATAACCAAATCAGGGAAGTGACTGTAGAGCAACTGTCCAGACTCCACTTGCTGGAGACACTCAACCTGCAGAACAACCGTCTAACTTCACAAGGTGAATTGAAGGGGGAGAACAAGACAGACTGACGGAGAGATTAGAAGTGAACTAAGATTAAAAAGGGAGTGGAAACTGAGTATGAAGGGTGTAAAGAGTGGGCAATTGTTATTGTAGTGCAGTTGATGTACCCCCTGAACAATTTTGGCTGACTATGCCCACAGCAAGCTACCAGAATACATTTTATCCCCCTTTCGTATTTATTATAACTGTAAAATGTATTATTTAACAGGGCTTGAGGACGAGGGATTTGAAATGCTAGATCGACTGAGTTACTTATACTTGGCGAACAACAAGGTGAGTTCTTCTGTCACAAATTTCTATTCACAGATTACATGGCACAGAGACTGTAAATCTACACATATCTACCTCCAGAGCTGTATGGTTGGTATTACTTTTGCACTAAACTGTGAACTTACCACTTCAATCCATTTACCACGTGGATTGATTTTGGCCACACCTACTAAAGCAAGGCTGCAGTGCCTGCAGCCTATGGCCAGATATTTATAACCATTTAACTAAACTAATTTGACATTTTTTTCAGTTTAGCCTATTGGATTTTGCTTTCCTGGATTCAAGATAAAAGATTATTATGAATCGACGGTATTGCTTGAACCTCTCAGCATTGTCGGTAGTCTTGAAAGCTGACCCTGTGCGTGTCAGTGAAACCTTCTTGTTAACAGTGATTCTTTAGATTCTAGAGAAAATTATGGACCCAATTAGGGGCTGAATGTCCTTGTCATAATGTTTTCATGCTCGTAATAATGTTCCGTAGGAGAGCGTTAAAAACGTGACCTCACGTTCCTGCTCTCTGCTGTGTCCCCAGCTCACTGCGGCTCCCCGGCTCCTCCCTTCATCTCTGGTTAGCGCAGACTTTGCGGCCAATCAGCTCACCAAAGTCTATCCCAACACTTTTGGTCAGAAGCCACGTCTGAAGTAAGGACAGTATTTTCCTCGATTTAGAACGATTTGAAGGAGTCCCCTTGCTCCTCTGCCAGTAATGTTCAGCCTGCCTTCCTCAATCTCTCACCTTAATGTAGGTCAGTATATCTTCATAACAACAAACTGACGGACGCTGGGCTCCCTGAGAACATGTTCAATGGCTCTGACTCCGTGGAGATCCTGATCATGTCCAGCAACTTCCTCCGATATGTGCCCAAGAACCTCCCCTCGTCTATCTATCGACTCCACTTCAAGGTATTTTAGTCAATAAGACAAGTTTAGGAAGGTTGCGTGGGGTAAGTGCGTTCAAGCACGTGCCAGTGAGAGATATACCTCTCCTTTCGAGGCTGTGTGAAGATTGCAGGGTTGCAGGTGTGCACCCTTCATTTTCAGTGCTCCTGCGGTGTGTACGTGAGTGGCACACTGGGAACTCACCTGAGGTGAGTCACCTGAGGTGATTCCAAATCTCGGGAGAAAATGAAAAAAAAAACTGGGAATATGTGTACAGTACATAGAGCATTTTATAAAATATAAACTTGAAAATGTGTATCAAACAAGTCAAGGTTTCTGCACATTCTTTGCTGATGGTGTCTTCTTGTGGGCAGAATAACAAACTGGAGAAGATTCCCCACCAGGCTTTTAGCAGTCTTTCCCAGCTGCGAGAACTGTACCTGCAGAACAACCTTCTTAGCAATGACGGCATGGACAATGAGACCTTCAGGTGGGACTTATCAAAAGCATTCAACATTGTTACTCATCGTCAACCATCGAGCTGATGTGACATTATTCTATTTAGTGTTTCCTTCTGATTGATGTGATTATTATCACATCAATCATGATGAATTATCATAAAGGTTTTCAGATTTTAAACGAATGCCCCAAATAATCAATAAGAAAGGAAACAAGAATTAGTATGACCAAAGATCTATCACAGTTTAGAAGTTTATGAAGGTGAACGCAATGCTCATTTTTCCAAAGTGCACAATGGCTTACTAAGCCATTGAGTAATCAGAAAGAGTAGCAAAGAGTGATGTCAAGGGAGAGGACAAGGGGAAGCCCACTCAAAGCCAACAAATTTGCTGATAGATCCTCTTGTGCTTTTTCAGTTCTGGGGTGTTGCCCTCACTCTCACTCTTCTCCCCCCCCCTCCTTAGCCACCTGAGTAGCCTGGAATACCTGGATTTGTCCAACAACAACCTCAGCGCGGTGCCCAAGGGCCTCCCCCGCGGCCTGGTGCTGCTCCACCTGGAGAAGAACTCCATCCACAGCATCGCGGCGGATGTCCTCACCCCCGTAAGGAACCTGGAGTATCTGCTTCTGCACAACAACAAGCTGCGCTCGCGTAACATCCACCACATGGCATTCCAGGGCCTGAAGAAACTACACACCCTGCACATGTACAACAACCTGCTGGAGAGAGTCCCACGGGGGCTGCCCCGTCGCGCCAAGACCCTCATGCTCCTGCACAACCTCATCTCCGAGATCAACCGCAACGACCTGGCCTTGCTTTACACCCTGACTGAGCTCAACCTCAGCTACAACAAGATCACCAGCCCCCGCATGCACAAGGAGGCCTTCCGTAAACTCCGCCTGCTGGAGTCCCTGGACCTGTCCGGAAACAGCCTGCACGTCCTTCCCGTGGGCCTGCCAAAGAGCCTCCAGGTGCTCAAGGTGAAGGACAACCAGCTGAACTCCATCTCCGACGGCGCACTGGGGAGCATGAGCAAGCTGCGCGAGATCAACCTCAGCAACAACCAACTGAAACTCAGCTCCTTCTACCAGGGCGCCTGGCAGGGGCTAAGTTCTCTTACCGTAAGTGGGATGAGGTCTGGCTCCAATTTGTTTATTTAGAATCGCTCATAGCATAAAGAGGTGTCTCATGCACATTCAGAAGTCAGCACGGCTGCTGAGGACGAAAGCTTTTATGGTTCACCTGGTGATGATATTCTCTGTCATGCAGCCTATAAATTTAACTTGGGAATGCAAAACTGTGTCCAGGATATTATCTCTTTCATTATTCAAACCCGTCCCTCTGCAAAACGTAGCAATAAATAATTTTAGAAAAAAAATTAAATAAATCTTAGGGGAGATTATAAAGCATTTCAGTTTGACCATATTCATCTTAGAAAACTTTTATCATTTATATTAGGTGTAACATACCACATGCTCATATCCAGTTGAACGTGGGACTGTTCTCTGGCTGGTGTATGGTGTGTGGCGAAATAAGGAGCCCAGCTGTGCTCGGCCCTTATCCATGTTGTGGTCATGGTAGGGCTCAATATCAAAGAGTCTGATCAGCAATAAAGTGTGTTATTGTTTTGTCTCCCTGCTAAAAGGCTGTTTGTCCATACAGATGTTGGATCTCTATGTTCCTCCTTGTTTGTTCATACAGGTGTTGGATCTCTGTGTTCCTCCCTGTTAAAGGTTGTTTGTTCATACAGGTGTTGGATCTCTGTGTTCCTCCCTGTTAAAGGTTGTTTGTTCATACAGGTGTTGGATCTCTATGTTCCTCCCTGTTAAAGGTTGTTTGGTCATACAGGTGTTGGATCTCTGTGTTCCTCCCTGTTAAAGGTTGTTTGTTCATACAGGTGTTGGATCTCTATATTCCTCCCTGCTAAAGGCTGTTTGTCCATACAGGTGTTGGATCTCTCGGGGAATCAGCTGTCTCACGTGCCCGTCGACCTGCCGGAGACCTTGGAGTATCTTTACCTGCAGAGTAACCGCATCAGCAGTGTCCCAGCAAGCGCATTTGAGAGCACGCCCAACATTAAGGGGATCTTCCTCAGGTCAGTCCCGCACAACGCCTGTGTCCTCTCACCGAAGGGCCGATATGGTCATAAAGACAACACTCCTTCTTGAATTTGTTTAGTTTTTTTTTTTGATAAATTAAACTGAACTCCTGAACTCTTCTGTTTGTTTTTTTAATGCTTGTTATTACTTTGAGACAATCCGCAGTGCAATCTACTAACAAGGTATTAGGTTTAGATAAAAGAATTCGGTTGATTAAATCAACAAATGATAGCTTTTTACTAAGGAAACAAAAAAATTACATATACAGATAAGCTAATGTGTTTTTGCCTGGAGTTTTAATCAGTGCATTTCTATGTCAGGAACTCATACAGCGGCTGGTTGTTAGTACTTAGTACTTAGTATAATTTACTTAGTACTTAGTATATAAGTTTTTTTGTTTTGGCATGCAACATATGAATTGCAGACACAGCGCATTTATGTACTGACGATAACATTATTTCTTGCTGGAATGGGGGTGTGTAAAAAAAACTTGCACACCTGTAATTTTCATTTATGTCAGAAGTATTGTTGTGACTGGTTTTTGTATGATCGCACAAACATGTCTTCAATAATGTGAGCTCTCCAGACTGAAATGTGGTTATGGTAAACTATAACAGTATATGATTTCACTTGAAAACCACGGCAGTGTTTTGAATTTTTTTTGCAGGCTGATAGGCCATCTCAGGAATTTTGAAATGGTAAATTCTTTTAACTTGTTGCTTTATGTCCCCAGTCAGTTCACAGTTGTTCTTCATTTAGTTCCTTCATAGCTTTAAAAATGTACCCTTTGTTTTGTTTTATTGTAAAATTTGTGGATGGTTGCTGTTGGAATGCAGTATTGTGCTGCATTCCATAGGTTTTCTGTGGATGGAATTTACGACTCGTCCAGTCTGATGGTGATGTCAAAAACATGGTACTCTTTAAGTCATACTCAAGGGCGAATCTAAGGAAAGAATGTATACCTTTGTCAGTTTTATTTTATACTGAGAAGTCTTGAATTATACTGGCATCGTCTTCCCAATGTGCAACTACTAAGGCCATTCCAATAGGACTCGATTTGCCAGACAAAGTGGGCCTTGAAACGAACATCATTTTTGGACTCTAGATTCAGAACTTCTGGCAAACTTCTGTTTCTTTTTGGAAAGATAAGGGTCTCTCTGGGCCAATTCCTGGTGTATTATGCTAGGCCTGTGGTATGTGAGATACAAGTACTGAGACTTTTCCTTTATTGTTGGTGTTGGTGGCGAGGCTAAGTATGGCCTCTGCAATCTGTTATACCGTGTTTAAAAGTAGACTTTTTGATGTTCAAAGGATTATTTACTTTTTGGTTGCTATTATTGGAGAATAATTATCTTTGTTTTGCTTATGAATTTACTTGGCTCTGTTTTGGGTTAACTCACAGCGCTTGCATGGCAAATAGTGCTATTAGTTTCTTATCATGGGCTCTCTCATACAGCTGTGGTGTTATCTGAAAAATGTATTTTGTTAAACTACAACTTCTGGCTATGGGCCAGTGAAGTATTAGAAGCTTTTTTGTTCTTTTGTGCAAAAGGAAAGAACCTATCCTCTTGGCTGGGGGAGCATGGGGTAATGGCACTAATCAAACTGTGGTGCCATTTAGCTGCTGCATCATTTTACAAATTTTGTTTCTCAAATATTCTACTTTGGAAAGAGTCAAGACAGGTCTGCAAATTAATTCTAGAGGTGGGCAGTGAATTGAAACGATGCACTTTTCCAATTTGCAAAGACCCTGATAAGCTCACAGTTTTGAACATGTCAGGCTATTAGGAAATGAATAGGCCACCATGGGCAATGAATATGCCATCGTGGGAGTATGTTTCATTTAATTTTCTCACTTAATTTTATCAAAAGGCCAACCTGGATGATTTGTGGGTATAGCACATTAACATCCCCTCTGACATGATGATATTGGCTTTGTGCTGTAGTAGATACTGTGCTGGGCAGCATTAGGCTCTGGGGGCTATGTTACCTCATCATGTTTATGTTCAGATTGAGTTGATTGTGCCATCTCTCCCTGCAACAGGTATAACCGGCTGTCTGCGAATGCAGTAGTAGAGAGCGCCTTCTCTCACTTAATGAACCTGCAAGTGCTAGATGTTGGTCCAACTTCCACCAGACCCACCCATGAAGATGACTTGGAGGAGGAGACGGATGAGGAAGAGGAAGAAATAGAGGAAGATGGTCAGTAAGACCATCAAAAGAACCAGAGCTATTAAAGTGACCGGTGGCCAAACAACCTGTTGCACTCACTGCCCCAGACCTGCTCATCCTTTCTCTGTGAATGGTTTCGGAAACAAACAAACAAACAAACAAGAAAACAAACCCCTTATATTTAAAACCCTTACCCCATTTGTTTACACATGCAAAAATTTGAGATTTTTGCTACTTATTTTGAAATTCAAGATGGAAATGTGATGAAATTCAGAACTGAAAAGGAATGTAACATCTTTTTTTTTTGTTGGTGATGTGAGTTTGTCTATGAAGGCAGAATCAAATGAGCCCACTAAGCACACTTAAGGGAATGCATTTGTGAAGTGAAAGTCAGAAATCTATTTGGTGCGGGATACCAGATAAGTGTTTTCTTGGCTTACAGCTGCTATTAAATGTCTTCATGCTCGCATAACTGTGTGTTTCCACAAGCCAGCTTGAAAAACACCACTGCCCGGTCACTGGGTTCCAGAGCACAGCGGAACTCAGATGCTTGAATGGAACCCTGGAGCTCATCAACGCAAAGTCAGAACTATGACAATCAAAGGAGGAAGAACAAGACAGCTGATGTCACATGACCTGGGGTAGGGAAAATGAGTGATGTGTGGATGCCTCAAAGAGTCTGACCCCTGGGATCCCACTGTGTTTCACAGCCTGAGACGTCAGATAACGATTGGACAATTGGGGACTGCTGCTGAGGGACGTCTCTGAGGACTGATGTCTTATACATATAGAGATATCTTTGATGTCATTCTCTCCACGCCACGACAGAACCCATGCAAAAAGAGCAACATATTACTGCTAGCCTGTCTGCTTTTTCATTTTGGCTTCAGTCTACTTGGCAGACAAACTGCTTGTGAGGCAACAAACTCTTTTTCAACCCTTCTCAGGAGCTTCTTCTGTGTTGCAAATTTCATATTCTGTGTTCAGTCTAATTTTTTACAAAGCAAGATAAGGTTTATGTGCATTTTAATGCAATTTGTAAATACTCATGCTGCAAAAGTCACAATTATGCACCAGACAAATGTATTTTTGTGTATTGCGCCATTGCAATTACTAGTAAAATCTGTTGCACAGCAATGAATATTTGGAATATCAATCTGGTGAGATGTTCAAATAATTAAAATAACATGAATCCCAAACGTTTAATTAAGAAAAGGTTGCTAAAATCTTCATGATAAATTATAAATATAAAATTATTTTATAAATGGAAAAATAGATTTGGGGTGGTAAACAAAAAAAATAAATAATTTGGGACAGTGGTGAGTCAAGCACAAAGCATTTCCCCTCATGGGATACATTCCTGTCCTTTTACAATAAATCTTTCCACATAGTTTGGTCAGTGTTCAAAACTAAGTGGCACCGGATAATTTCAGTCTGTACAAGCACCCTTGTCCTGAAGTGTCAAGGTCAATGGATTTTGAGTTATTTTTTTTGCAGTCTTTTGGAGCTTTGCTTTTTTTTTTTGCAATTGTTATTGGAACTGTTAATGCGATTTGTTCAGTCCTTTTGAGTTCCATGTATTGTGTTTTTCAATTTAGTTTGCAGCGACGGGATTACTTTGTTTAGAACGTCATTCAGTTTTGATCTTGCTAAGTCAACCTGACACAAATCCGTTCGCCGCTAGGCCTTTCATTCCCACCTTTCACAGTCATTTCATTTTAATAAGATCAACATAAAAAAAAAAAACCTCAAAGGTTTCCCTTCAATTTTTTGCTTACAGCAGTATATTAATTTGAGCGATGGAAGTCAAGGCTGGGGACAGAAAAGAAACAGAATCATCTCTTTTTTTTCTATGACAGGATAGCACTTTCTTATCTACAAAATAACATAATTGGGACAGAAATGACAGTGTAAATGAATGCAAATACTAGGGTAGAGACCGGCCAAATGATCGTTGTATTGTAATGCTTTAATTCCATGGTACAGCTAAAGTTCCCAGATTACTGCATGTCTATGTCCAATGCTTACATGATAGCTTTCTTCAAGGAGATATAGCAACATAACTCAATACAGCAACCAGGCCATTGATACATGTAAAAAAAAATGCATACACCACAGTTCCATACACAGTGCATTTCCATCACAAGTAATTTATTTTAACAGATACAATTTTACGTACAAGTACGTATTTTGAAATTTAATTGGAAAAAAGTATTCTTAGTTGACAAATGTAGCAAAGTAAATAATGCAATAATTAGCATTGAAAAAAAATCAACAACGTACCTTTGCTTCATATAAATGTATATACTGTGTACACCGCTGGCTGTACAGAGTGGGCATGGCACAACTATCTTCATATTCATATTCCTTTTCTGCACTCGTGGGGTACCCTGATACCAGGGGTCCCCAGTAATGCCACTGCCCTCCCTTTTATTCTTTAAGGCAGAAGAATGCATGAGGGGATGTTCAGGGGCTCATACACCCCTCCCCTTAGCAAATGAAATGATAGTAGTTTAAATTATATCATCTGAATTACAGATCACGCCTTTAATTATTTAAGCAGTAGTAAGTGGTGGTAGCAGCAAATGAATGATACAGCTTCAGAGCCATTGACTGTATGATGTCATATCTCGGCATGTGCCACGCATCTTTGCTGTATGCTGATGGATTATGTTTTTTTCAACCAGATGCTGGTCAGCAGCATCTGTGGATTTGTATAAGTTGCTTCTGACATACATGGCTAAATGTTTTTTTTTTTTTTTTGCGTACGGACATGGATGGAAGCCTGACTATGGGCCCCATATGTTGAAATGAGGAGAAAGCATATAATCAAGAAAAACCAGCAGTGCAATATAACGGCAAAGACAATACACCACCTCCATTACCAAGAAAGCGATTACCTGACAATGAGTTAGTGATTCACAATGCACTTTGCCTCATATTACAGGAATGCTGTTCCAAAAGAGTAACACTTGACTGAAGAAAGCTTATAAAATTCACATGTATCAAATTAAATAAGCAAGAGTAAAAAAAAACAGAGCAGGTATTCCACTTGAATACATCATTGTTTGATTAAAAAATGAGAACTGTTTTCCAGAGTCCTGGTGCCTAGATTTATACAAAGTTTCCCCAAAGAATCAATAATCAATATACGGGTGTGTGTGTGCGCGTGCGTGTGTGTGTGTGTGTGTGTGTGTGTGCGTGGGTGCATGTGTGTGTATGTGTGTCTGTGCTTTTGTGCTCAAAAGCTTACCACTGGCGTGCATGAATGGAACATCTCCCACAATGCCACTGGAGGTCATTTGTTCCAGTGACCCTAAGACATGGTGCTGCAGGCAGCATCTGGAGAAAGCAAGTGATAGCATCCAGCTGTGGCTGCAGTGGAATGAATATCCGTTCTTTGCGCCCCCCTAAGGCCACAGATTGTACACTGACAGGAAACCCATCCTTTTGTCACCTCCTATTGAGTCCAAACAGGAAGTTAGCCGACGCACATCAGTCTCTTGGTTGGTGCTGCCAACTACTCTCACAAACATGGCGGAGTCCATCCTTCCCAGGATGCTCTCTGCTGACATTTACCCACATGTGCTGACCGCACACATTCCAGCATAAAACCACGAAAACTCACAATTCACTTTTTCACACATCTGAATCAAAACCTTCCCTGTAAAAAAAAAAAAAAAAACTTTACCAACGACCTTCTTGACCTTACCAATCTTCTCCCATGGGGGTACAATCTTAACTCCGGCATGATCAGCTGTAGTCCAGCCCTCCTTGAGCAGTCTACACATTAGTCTCTAGGCCGTTCATGTCGATGCTACAGTGGTCTTTGTGCTTGTCCTTGTCAGCGCGCTTGTGCGAAGCCGGGGGCCTCTTCTTCTCAGACGACCTCAGGCCCTCCTCCAGCTGCATCAGCCGTCTCACATCGGGGGGGATGTTGTCTGCCTTTATGTCTGGCGGGGGGGGCTGGAAGCCGCCGTTGTTCTGGTAGGCCATGATCTGCTGGATGTTGATCATGGGCTTGGTTTCGCAGATCAGGGGCACCTGGGGGAGGAGCAAGGGTGACGCACGGCACAAACCCAGGAGAAGCTGAGCAGTGGGCTCCAGGCATAGCTTCATGACTGTCTGGATCAGGGGTCTCAAGCTCCAGTCCCAGAGGGCCGCAATCTCTGCTGGTTTTCGTGATTTCCTTTCAATCAGCAGCCAATCATGGCCTTGGTGCGCAGACTCTTTAGCCAATCAATGACTTAAACTAAGCACTTAAGTGCAGGAACACGTCAAAAACCAGCAGACACAGCGGCCCTCCAGGATTTGAGTTTCGGATCCCCTGGTCTAGATCATCTGTGTTCAGCAGAATTCCTTTATGTGGTAGGAAAAGGCTCTTGAACTAACTTCGCGCTGCAATTCCAAACATATTTGCCAAGAATTAGACGTGTCCTGTTCTTTTCAGTCTATTATTACAGGGCTTCATTAAGTGAATTCTAACCTCACGGCCAGACGTTCTTTCCCTTTTATATTATGTAGTCCAGACAAAACTGGTCGTAAACATGCTCTGGTCCTTGACAGATTGGTTTTTGGATTTTTTAATTAATTAGCTGTACAATAAAATAACACTATTTTAAAAGACAAATGGAACACACGAGAACCTGTATAGTATATAATACTGAACTAAGATAATTAATAATTTTTTGTTTACCAAACAATAATTTATTAATTATCTTAGTCCTTGTCAACACGCTTGTGTGAATAATCGAGGCAAACTGAATAATAATTTTAAAAAATGACATAGAATTTTTGAATATTGTTTAGTATTGGATGGTCTTGCAAGGTATTCATTGCTATGGAAGGTACAGTAAGACTACTCACCCCTTCTCCTTCCTTGACAAAGTCCTTTCTGCAGATATGGGCCATGATGCCTGTGGCCAAGGCATCCCCCATCACATTGACCATGGTCCTGAATCTATCTCTGGATGAGACACAAATAAATTGCTTGTCATATATCCAGTATTTCTGCTCAGTTTTTAGGTGCATTTCTAGGTCATTTGGCTGAGACCTCCATAAACTAACAGCAACACTCACCAACCATAGCTGTGTGCAGTGCTTGCAGAATGTTTACTGCCATTATGGGTCAGGGCTAAAGGACACGTTATTTATTGTGTCTTTGCATTTTTATTGGGTTGCATTTGCTTTAAAAAATGTTATAGTGCAATGCAAAGGCTAACAGCAACCCAGACTCACTTTAAGTAAGAAATCCTGATTAAAGAAAATCAGACAGAAGTGATGTTTACTGCGACAGTGGTATCCTGCCAATAAAATGAGTCTGTGTGATGAACCATTTTGAATTTACTTACAGTGCCCAGTCCACGGCAATGATGAGAGTGATGTCATCAGTTGGTAATCCGACAGATGTTAATACAATCACCATAGTAACCAATCCAGCCTGTGGAATCCCTGCAGCACCAATACTGGCTGCAGTGGCTGTAATACTGGGAATGTTGAAAAAATAAATAAATAAATCAACACCACTCAGTTTTTACAAACCAGTTCCTTTTCCTGTAAAGCCCAGATTATTTCCATAGGTACATCTCCCAAGCAATTAGCACACCTAAATAAAGCAATGTTAAAAATTATTCGACTCCACAGTTCCCATTGAACTGTTTACCTGCGATGCCACTGTATGCCTGCGATGGGCATGAACGGTGGTGGCAAAGAGTCACTTAATACAGATCAAAAGGGTTGCAAAAAAAAAAAAAAAAAAAAAACCGGCCTCTGAAACAAACAAACAAGCCTTGTGAAATCCAGGCTTCTCTGTGCCAGAGGCCATTTCATTGCTCCGTGGCATTCGTACTGTCCTGGACTGAGGGGGAAAAAGGCACAGATGGAACCGCACCGCAAACAACGTCAGATGGGGGGGGGGGGGAGAACAGATGAATCTGCCGTGACTAGGAGAGATGATTTATTCGGGTCACATGGATCCTTTCACAGAGGGATTACAGGACAGCTTCGGTTTGTGAGGACGCTGTGCTTGAACGCTGTCATAACTGTAAATATGTCGACGCCGGTGAATTTTGGACAACGGGCACATCTCCAAGTTAAAGGGCCTTGTTTGGTCCGGTGCTGTTCTTCATCGAGCGGTTTTCACAATACGTCTCGACGCATCTCTTGGAAATGATCGTCTGTTCAAATATTTTCGCTGGACAGATTCTTGCTGGACGCGGTTCAGTAGTCGGAATGATTAAAATCACATGGTTGCAGTTTCGTTCCTGCACTCCCTTGGACTCCTGGAATGAATCTGTTGCTGACGCGCAGCTTGCTGTGTGCAGCTGCACAGCACAGCGGACCTTCACGAAACGGCCGTCATCGCTCACTGCCTTCTCTGCTTTAACTGCATTTTGACATGGCGATAAGGAGCGTGGGCGTGTCACTGAGAGTCAACGTAACACACTATATTGTACAGCTTGATTTAACGAGTAATGTGAAGATCAAAAAGTTATCTCTGCTATTCAAAGTGTCATTACTGGAGCAGTGATATGACTTAGAAAAGTCACCTAGCTAGACAGGGCAGAAACCATCTCATAGAAATTTTAAACCATTTTGTTGGTTTAACCTGAATAACTGGCAACTCATCAAATATTCACATTTCTTCTAAATGTTCCCTTTCAATAAAGATTTAAGTTCAGCTGTCATGACACTGCCATGTCATACACTACCATGTATCATAACGATGTAGAACTGGAGAATGCAAGGTCACATATGGAGAAGTGTTTGAAGAGGTGCCCATTATTCTCTCTCTCTACTCTCTCCAAAAGGCCCGACTGTCAAAACAGTTACCTGATGGTAATGATCTGGCCGAAGTCCAGCTCGTAGTTGTTGACCTGGGCGATGAAGATGGCGGCCACCGCTTCGTACAACGCCGTGCCGTCCATGTTGATGGTGGCGCCGACGGGCAGCACGAAGCGGATGATGCGCCGGTCGATGTGGTTGTTCTCCAGGAGGCATTTGAAGGTGATAGGCAGCGTGGCGGAGCTGTGAAATAAAGGGGCAACACTTAGACTTAAATCCCCTCCCCTCCTCTAGGGGGCAGTCAAACTGATAGAAGACCTCTTTGCCTGACTCTGCTCCTCCCTCCTCTAGGGGGGCAGTCAAACTGATGGAAGGCCTCTTTGCCTGACTCTGCTTCTCCCACTTTAGGGTGCAGCCAAACTGATAGAAGACCTTTTTGCCTGACACTGCTCCTCCCCCCTATAGGGGGCAGTCAAACTGATTGAAAGAGCTCTTTGACTAAACTCTGCTGCTTAAAATGTAACATCAGTTGCAACCAAAATTCCAAAAAGCCAGCCATCACTTTCTTAAATACCGCAAAAAAAGGTGATGTGTAAAAAAAAGTTAATTGGCAAATGACTCCCATAGATTATACGATGGAAAACAATGTTCTTTGAGTAATAATGCCTGTGAGGAGTATTTTAAAATTCAGTGTTATAACAGTTGGGTGTACAGTAGGTACACCATAAACTGAAAACCGCAAAGCTACACTATAGCTACAGGCAACGTAACTTGCCATCTCTGAAGCCATTTAAAACTGTATTAATCCCATGTAATTCAGCTCCGATCTAAAATAAAAATTAAATCAGATACTTTCTCAGTTGTATTGACTTCTTAATCTCTAGATGGCAATTAATTAAGGTATACTCATGCATTCATTCATACATGATTGATTACTGTACATCTCAATATGAAAAATGAAGAAATGATACGAGTCATAAATAAGAGGCAACTCAAATATCTGCATCTGTTACAAATGAACAGTTCTTTGCAAAGTAATGCAGTTGTTTTTATCCTGTATCTCTCATCCAACTGGCCAGATTTGGGAGGTCAAGGCCCTGGCACACACAGTAGGGCAGTCACTGAAGCCACATATTTCTCACAACCTCCCATTTCCACTAACAGAAAACAGATGTTGCCTGATCTCCTCACCTCGTTCACTGTCTTTCAGAATTAGTCCAAAATAATATGTATGGCATGTAACAATTCTGGGTGGTCAAAATAACATTAAACAACCAAATATTTTCAGAGTCTTAATGGAAAATGGGGTAAAACCTCATGATGCCACATATGGTTTCAGCAAAAGTGTTGACAAACCAAGACCACTATTTTCCAGAATCATGTAGAGATAATGTAGGCCATTAGTGTCAAAGAAAGTTTGTCAGAATCAATGATGTTGTATGAACAGTATAAATGATTATTGAACTTTTTGTTGTGCCATTGCTGGCTCTGTAAGTTTTAAGTGTAATTTTGTTCATGTCTTGTTGCTCTTATAAACATACCGCATACCCACATGTGTTTTGTTTTCACGAGTCACCCCGGATAGGAGCACCCATTAAGTGTAATGTAAGGTGACACTATGACTAAACTGCAGCTCTTGGTGGGTATGACGGGCGGGGGTGGGGGTGGGGATGGGGGTTGGGGGGGGGGCTGTACCTGGACGAGGTGGCAAGCGCGATGAGCAGGGCCTGCAGGATGCCACGGATGTACACGATGGGGCTCTTCTTGGTGATGAAGAAATACATGCTGGGCAGGATGAAAAGCCCGTGCAGCACCAGCCCCATGACCACGGTCACGGCGTAGAACCCGAGCTTTTTGCCCATGGCCGACGGGTCGCTCATCTCCAGAATCTTCCCGGCAACCAGGAACACGATGCCGAAGGGGAAGTACCTGCGTTGAGCCGACAAGAAGCAAATTTCATTCCCGTGAAGATTTAACAATAACACACTCGGGTACAGGGTCCGGCCCTAGGATTTTGTTGGCCCAAGATAAACAGCGGTTGCGGCCCTAAACAACCGCATAGAGCGTTTATGCCACAGGCCGGCCCTGCTGGGGTACTATTTAGGAGCGTGGTAGTTAGTAGTAGTAGTAGTAAAAGCTCTCCAGAGATTTTGAAAGCTAGCAAAAGAGAAGCAGCCACTTACCAGATGACGATGGCGACAATTTTCAGGACAGCTTCGTTCAGGCTCTGGCAGAAATTGACCAGAGCAGTGCCATTAGGCCCCATTCTGCCTAGCATTATCCCTGCGAAGGAACACGAGCCACATTTAGCTTCTGTAAGAGTTCAATGACTCATACAGTATAAGACCATTTTATGGGACTGTTTCACTTTTTTTTTTTTCTTCCCCAAACAGGAGTGTTTGTTGTTGACAAATGAGGGGGAAATGTTCCTCAGATGAAACCAGAATAGAAAAAAAAACATTTGTGTTCAGGAAAGTTATTGCTTCAGGGAACAGTGTTTTTTTTCCCCCCTCCCCTGACGCTAAATGTTTACCCATCGTGGCAGAGAAGATGACGATTCCCAGGACGTTCATTCCCTCGCTGGTGCCTGGGCTGGTGCGGAATATGACGTCGGGGGGCGGAGTCAGGTCCAGAGAGAAGTTCTGTACGTCGGTTCCGTTGTCATCCTGAATGCCGTAGATGAGGGCCCGTCGGGTCGTGGTGCCCGTGAGGCCCTGACTGACCGTGGGCTTCGGCGTCTTCATGATCGGTGTGCTCTTTGTCCGATACTGAGAGCGAAGGAAAGGTGAAGAGTGGTTGTATTTTGAGAAACAGTGACTGAAAGTTACATATTTTTGAAGAGATTAACCTGGGTCTTGTAAATTGCATATTCCATAGTCCAGTTGGCTTGTCAATTTCCACCAGCAACCACATTTTGAACTAGATTCCCATGAATTAACGATATCACTAGGTGAGCAAAAGTGCACCATCACTCATTGTTGCAAAAACCCTGGTTTATATTCCCTTACCCATCAGTGCTGTAATATGAAAATTAATATACACGGTAGAGCATGTGCCATCAAAGATTTTCAGCAAAACTATGCATGGATCATCCAAACGTCATAGTGCAGTCAATTGAAATCATATTTCAACTAACCTGTTGAAAAGTTGCTTGAACCAGGTTAGATGGAAACATGTTGCTGGGTGGAAGGGAAAGAAGCAGTAATTAATGCAAGCAACAATTACACAAAATTTGGTTTTAAACTTTCTTTGAAGAGCATATACTTAAGAAATTATAAGTAGCATGGCATCTTAATTAGTTATAATGTAGTGTAATGTGGTATTCATAGTAGTATAAGTATAGACATAAAAACACATGCCTTGCAAAGGGTTACACATAATGCCCTATATTAATACTCAGAAAACAATGCAAAGTAATAATGACAAGGTTAAATAACATAATTCTTGATAACTACTGGTCACTAACATATTTAATGGAAACATAATGCAATACATTATGAGAATTTTAGGTAATGAAATGCACAGCGTTATAATAATTTGCATTATGGGCTTTATTATGTTCATTAGCCACCCTAAGTGATCGTTGAATACTCAAACTGAAAAAAAAAATGTTTAGACATATAGATATATTAACCAATTATAATGCGTTGTAAAGTTGTCATTGCCTGCTAAAAGGAATGTAAGACAACATTGGACAGGTTGTTCATGTATCTTGAATTTTTAAATCTACTTCAGAAAATAAGTTTTCAACCTTGTTCTGGAGCTGCACCATTTCCAGTCTGATGCTTTAACCTAAGTACTCTTTTATTATTCATATGTTCAGTTTGGTTTCCGAATGTAATTATTCTTGCGGTGAATGCATCCCCCACAAACCTTTGTAGCGAACCAGAATGAAACACCGCGCCCTGGAACTGGATTTTGTATAATTGGACTATTTTCCTTTCAGCATTTACAAATGTCCCTGCGCTTTTGTCTGACATCGGACACACATATGATCGCACACACAATATATAATCATATTCACCCAAGGTGTACTGTATATACCACGTTTTTCACAAAGAATGGGAAATGTAGAGTAACTGAGCTGCATCCCACACAAGCATCTCCTCTGCTGTCTGTTCAGCAGGGTCGATCTCCATCTCTTTGTCATGAGAAATTAGCCGTGCAATACCTTATTACAAAATTGGCGACATATAATTGAAACGCACTAATGCATCATTCACTATCTCCGATTTAAAAATGTTGAGGTAAATTGTAATCGCTGAAAGCTACTGGGACTTCTTACAGTAGCAGTGGAGTCAGAACTGATTGAGACGGACTGAGATTCTGCTGGGGAAAAACTCTGCACGGGTGCTCCTCTTCACACAGACAAATATTGCATTCCATCTGAAAAGATGGTGCCATTTACACAGAGATGACCTCAGTGTCTCTCCAGGTGTCCCTCACCACTTTCCTATCAGACCAATACAGCACATACAGACATTTTAATCACAAGAGTCAGTGGGACCAGGGAAGAACCTATGCAATTTTGAATACTGCCAGTAAGGTTAACGCCACTGGTAGTGTTGTCCCTAGCCAAAGTCCAGTGGCTTAATTTGTGATCATGGTCTCATGATCAAATTGTATCTTAAATAGGGGCTTATGCAGGAAACCCACAGCTAAGCAGTTATTTATAAAACCCCACAGTGACATGGATGTGACTGTACGTATCCACGTAAAGTTTACATTAAGATGTCACTTAATAACCGACTGGTCATGTGGAGGTGCTGCATTTTTTGAGGGCTGTGGCTGTATCCCTTAAGTGGGCTGTGTGCGTGCTTTAAGGATGAAATTTAATCGATAATCAATTTTAGGCATGAAGAGTGAAAGAATCAAGAGCAATGAATATGTTGTGAATGGCCTTATTGACAGGATGGAGTAATTACAAAAGCGCATTCACAAGGGTTGAATTTGAAGTTTATTTGAGTTCTATACAATTATTGTTATTGGCTCTGTACTCTGTACACTGGATTTTAAACAAAACAACGTGAGGTCAAAGTGCATAATGTCAGCTTTAATTTGAGGGTATTTGCATCCATATTTGGTTATCTGTGTTGGAATAACAGCCCTTTTTGATACATATTCCCCTCATTTTTGGGGGAGCAAAAGTAATTGGAGAGTTGGCTGCTCAGCTGTTTATTGGCCAGGTTCGCTGCCAGCTGTTTACAGGCAGTAACGCAGGCCATCATGGGGGTGGAGAAATCAGAATAAACCGATGTTATAAACATGATGAGCCATAGACAAAACACTGGGTGTGTCATAATAAACGGTTTGATACATTGTTAGGAAGCAATCACGCACTGTTGAGCTTAGCAATAGCAAATGACCTGGTACACCACAGAAGACCATTGTAGCGGACGACCGAAGAATACCTTGTGAAGAAAAACACCTTTTCAACCGCCAAACAGATAAAGAATATTCTGGAGGATGTACGCATAGATATGCCAAAGACTACAGTGCCTTGCGAAAGTATGGGAATGGGAGAGTGAAATTAATTATTTTTGTTATGTTCTTAAGGCATTTGGATTTGAGATCAAAAGCTGAATATGACACAAAATTAAAATTTATATCATCGTATTTACATGCTCATGTTAAAAAAAAAAATCATTTTACACAAACAGCTGTTTTTGTGTTGAGTCCAGACCTGGGTCAAATATGTATTTGTTTTGGATTCAAATACTTTTCTGTACTCTATTGATCTTGCCTGGTGTATTTGAGCCTGCAAATATCACCAGAAGGCAGGGTTTGCACTTTTTGAGAGTATTTCATTCATGGTTACAATACACCAAACAAGATCAGTAAAGCATAGAAAAGCATTTGAATCCAAAACAAATACATATTTGACCCAGGTCTGCTTGATTCCCCCCATTTTCACAAATGTTTTTACACCTCTGCGAATGCAGAGAAAGTCCACACAGCAGCCCCGATCGTTGGGGTGTAAAATTGGCAGACTCCTGTCTGACGGTTCACTTCAGGGGTATCACCCATGCAATGATTTAAAAGAAGCGAATAATGGATTTGGACCTAACCCAGACAGTCTACTCTGAAAGAGAAAAAAAAAAAAAACACGCAGGTGTCCTTTTCATTGATTCTGTTCAGCTGAAAAGTGTCTGCTCAAGGTTTATCCACCCTCATATTTTCCAATTGAATAACTATATGTAAATAAAGTTGGCTTTCTAGAACAGGATATTGACCAGTGATGTCAAATGCGGAGTGAAAAGGCAATGGCTAACATTTACCGGACAAGATAACCAGCCCCATTCATGGCATCAAAACCTTGTTTGCTTATTCCTCAGATTATTCTGGCTGATTAACGACTTCAAATTTCCGATTTCAAATTCAGTTAAATTAAAGTTCTGACGTTGTATTGGAGGAGAATCGGATGTCTGCGTCACAGGGAAATCGTAATTCACTCCTTCGACTAGGACATCGACTGACGATGATCTCACTCCATTCTCTCCCAGAGGCATTAATTCTCCAGTGTGAAAAAGAACAAATATTGAATATAAACACATGTTAGAAAATTCCCAGGGTCCTAACTAGTTCTTTTAAGAACCGGCCAAGCTAACAACAAGTGATTTCTGCTGAAATTTCCTATGGTGGACTGTGACATACATGAGACAGGGAAAGTTGTGTCATTAGTTAAGCTTTTTTGGCTACCAGTCCTCACTTAGCAACAGAGAATAATACAAACAAAACAACTCTGTTATGTAATTTGGCAAAAGAAGAAAAGAAAAAAAGGACCCAAATCAGACTGAACTGTACCACATAGCCTAGCGCACAGTTATCGAATTTCATCTTGTTTTACAAATTATGTATTCAACATTAGCAGGGTACACTTGTTTATAATCACAGAACATTAATTTTTTTTTTTTAGCTTTTTCATCTGTGAAAATTCCTGTATAATAAGACACATTAAGGACAGATAGATAATGGCATGAGCAGCGATTTTAAATAAGTAATTTTCGATTTACTATATACTGCGAAAATGCTTGCAAATGTAGCAAATAGTTACAAAAATCATTTTCACAAAACAAGGCAGGCAGAAAAGGCGGGGTTAATGGAGTACATGTGAGGATCTGGGACTTCAGAGGCATGAAAGCACAAAGCATGCAAAGGAAGGGACAGCAGCCAGAAGCTAGGCAAATGGTAAGAGGGATCAGGCCCATAGTACAGTTCCTGTGTCAGCTGTAGCTCAGTTAACATTCCACATTGGTACAGCTTCAGACCGCAACACTGTGAGGTTCATTGCTTAAGATACAGGAGACTCAGACTGAAGTCGGACAGCGCCAGTGCCTGTGCCATCTGCGGTTGTTAGCTCAACAGGGGGATGCGCAATCGTGTCGCCCTGGATACGGAGGATTCAGTCGGTTAGGGGGTCTGTGTTTCATTGCTATCGAGGACCCCTGCCGGGTCGATCGGGCGCTCGCGAACCGCTTGCTAAAGTCGTCCGTGAATTACACTCCATGCGAGCTTAAAAGAAGCAGCTAGCAACAACATGCGTTTTGAGAAGAGAATCGCGGTTGTCTTCACTTTCCCAAATAAGCCGGGGGGGGGGGGGGGGTTTCCATGGGAAAGCGGCTGTGGTTGCAGCCGTTTTAAGTCTGGGAGGGAATTAGACATGCTCAGCCACAAGGTGGATGCCAATTTTTATTTTTATTTTTTTAAGAATTAAAAAAAAAAAAGAAACATGCTGAGCAATTTTTCATGCACGTTTTCTTCTCATAAGACAGAGACGACAGGCCTGCTTCAGACACCACTGCTTTTGCTGGGGACTACTATACCATTGCTGCCCCAAAAAATTCGGACAGCACACTGCACAGATTCATATATTTTGGCACTATATATGGCACTCTTTTTTATTCTTGATAATGCCACTGCAGTCACATGCATTGGGTCATCGTATTGTAACCAATAAATGGAGCAGTTTGAATGTAGACCTTGCATATACACTGATATTGCTATACAAAGCAATGGGCTCAGTTCCTATAACCAGTTTATAAAACCCTTTCCACAGCCAAAGACCATACAGTATGTACAAGCGATAAGCTCAGCACGTTTTTCAGAGCCTGACGACATCCCAGTTGTCTGCTATTGACAAAGCAACGACATCGGAACTCGAATGCCAATCCAAGGCTGTGCGTGTTGCGGTTGCTCCTTACCGGATGAGGTCGAGCAGGGCGTCGGCAGAGCTCATGATTGCCTTCCCGCTGTCCTCGGAGTCCTCCTTCTGCGCGGCGCCCCCCGGGTGAATTATGGACACCATGACGATGCCCACCACCACGGCAACGAAGGTCGTCCACAGGTAGTAGGAGATGGTGATCAGCCCCAGCCGACTCGAGCACTTGGCGTCGAGGGCCGCCAGTCCCGACATCAAGCTGAGTGAGACAAAATGGCGCACGAGTCAGGCAACAGCACCAGACAGGCAAGGCCGAGAAACAGCAACGGCAGTTTACCGTGATACGTTTTCCTAAATGGAGCGTCGCGTTAGTTCTGGCAGGCCACGAGAGTCATGCCGCTCCGGCCGAATCAGCTGATGGCTCAGCTGAGTGATGTTCACCTACCACAGTACATTCACATAACAGGGCGGTCTACTTAAACAGCCTCCCTCTACTCATTTGGCTGCTCCTCCTGCATGCAAGCTTGCTGCACGTTGCTTTGTAAATCCCCTCCACCACCCCAGCTCCATCCCTATGTGTAAAATTTTTTTTTGCATTGCTGCTGGATCTGTTCTGTGTTTACCCCTCTAGGGGCGTTCGGCTGCTGGCCTCCCGGCCTTATCCACGCGGGCTGCGTGGTTGGCGGGAGAGCTCCCAGAACAGAGCCATACCGCCAAACAGAACTGCATTGCCTTTAATGTTAATAAAGATCTTACTTTGATGACAGTGGTCCTGACAGAACCCTGTTTCTGTTGACCGAAATTAGAAAACAATAATGAATTAGCACAGCATTGCTAACTGAGGCAGTGATTGTTCATTAATGCGGTGGTTCAGAAAGCACTCTGTGAAATGTAGGGCCACACAGATGGATTAGAAATTTATAAAAAGAAAACCAAAACCAGACATCTGTGTATTGGGAGATGAGGCATCTATGACTCATCTATGAATATGTGAAATTCTCTCAATGATTTGAAGGTAAATCAAAAAACTGAGTGGTACTTGATAGCAGGCAGAATGGTGAGAATGGCAAAGTACTTTCAAAAATGCATTTTATCACATTCAAATATGTGTTTGATTAACAAAAGAAAAGTAACAAGACTGAAAAATAACTGAATTAGGAGGACATGCTGTACATACACTTCTGAAAGCTAAGCCTCCAGTGAGTCACATGGGCAGTTCAGACAGGAAGTCACATGGGCAATCGTTCACTGCCAATTATGGCGCAGTATTAGGATCTGTCATGTGGAAGGATTCATTAAGAAAATTCCAGCTCTCTGTTTAATCTGGCTTTTGTCCAGCAGAAATATTCCTGTGACAACCACAAGGAGAAGAACTCATGCCTTCAGTCTAGAGTCAGCATATGGCCAGTCTCTCATAACCTTTCATTAAGCTACAGCCCAACCAGTTTACAGTGACTCAGACACATTATTATCAGTTTAGGATACCCTTAACGCCATAGATGTATAGTCTTTGCATGTGTAAAGCAATAAATATTACAGGAGCAAACACAATCAAAAATGCATTGCATGTATACATCACAATCCTGTGGTACACCATGAAATGTAACACTGAAAAGTGAACTGAAAACAAACCATGATTTTGCCCTTAATGAGTCCACTCACGCCAACAGCATTGTGATTGACAGGTTTCCACCGTAAGAGGTTTCCATAGAAACACAAGGGTATAGTTTCTAGGCTAGCCATGAATTAATACTGTGTCAGCACTGTTACTTTTATTTCAAAGGCACAAGATGGATGACACAGTGTGCACCAGTGGCTATGGTTCAGGGAGGTTCATAACCCCATTGGTTGCTCAGGAGCATCAGTTCACAGCTTGCCTGTTCCTCCTGTATGAACACAGTGGCTCTGGAAGCTCTAAGGGATTACAGTCTGATCTTCACACACACACACACACACACACACACATCCACAAGCAGTCGATGTTACACCACGGCCAATGTGCACAGGCAGTTAGAGAGAAACAGAAGTCTTGGGGTAGAATGTGTGGATGTGAGGAAGGCACCATGTTATCCTAGTTCCACAACTACTGTAACATCCCTACAAAAGCTGTGTAGACATTGTCAAGAACATTCTGTTGCGAAAACATTCTTTTCAGCAGTATGATGCTCAAAGCTCAGTTCTCAGCTATAATTATATGGCTTAATTGACTGTGAAACTAATGCTGACATATCCAAAAGTAATTCTCAGTTTCAAAATACAAATCCTTTAAGAACCAGACTATTTGTCTTCTTGACAATTAACTCTCAGGAACCTACTTTTTCTGTGTATTTCGCTAAGTGCTTGGTGTCAGAAGAATGCAAGAACAGAATATGTTCAAGACTCCAAATGCCATTTTCAATTTGAAAGGTGATTTATTATGAGCTTTTGCTCCATCAACAATCAACAGCAAAAGAAGGGACTTGTTTACATTTTTACTTCATGCCATTAATAAACTGGCTGAATTGCATTGACATGTTGTGGATTTGTTTTTAACCAAATTACTCAGAAATAATCAAATATGACTAAGCCAAACAAAAACACACAACAAAAATCTCTGCGCTAATAATTCAGCTCCCTAGCAATTTGATTGTCATATTACAGCCTGCTATATGCTAATTTTGGGGGGCATTTGAAGAAATGTGCTAAAAACTTTGTAGCAATACAGGTCAAACTACACAGAAAATAACAAATAGGCCTAGTGATTTTGATTCATTTACTGTGCAAAGCAAATAACCAGCTGCATACAGAAAACTCTGCCAATCTGTTGTTAAGCTGCTCACAAGTCACAAAGATGTAAGAAATATCTAAATCAAATATCAGAAACCAGTTTTGAGGAAATGCCATGGTACAGCTCTCTTTACTGGAATCCATGTGTATCTTCAGTAGGTGTAGTAGTAAACTATACCTGTCATCAAGTCTCCTCAGTGTTAGAGTCCAAAATCATGCTCCAGCAATAAATCATACTGCAGACGAGGCGACACTCAAATTACACGGGCAGTGCAATCTAAGCTGTAGTGAACCAACCGCTGTCCTCTAATGAACATGCAACCATCTGCCGCCCTTTTCCACTCTCCAGCCCACCAGCTGAGCTCCACTGTGCCGTGTTTCATGCACAGCTGGCGCAGGCAGACTGCAGGCGCTAGACGTGCGTTCAAGACGGCGACCGTTTGCTAACGTTCGCGAACATATTGAAACATATTCAAACTTCTTTCTGTTCGCCGCGAATGTTAGCTAACGTTACCTAACAGTCTGAAAAGGTAGTGTGCCGCGAACAAAAATGGCTGCTAACAGGTAAGACACTGACAGAACAAATAAGTTGACGATCATTTGGCTGTTATAATTGACTTTGATCAATGTAATATTTCTTCTGACCTTTAAAAAAAAAAAAAAAAAACCCATGTACGCCTAAGCAGAAAATCAGCTGGCTAGCATTGTTAGACCTAATCTAGCTTGCTTTTTTGGCACTTCTGTTAACATTGGCCAAGTTGCTTTTCTTCGTTTAGTCACATCCATTTTTATTTCAAATGCGTTGGTGGCGAACTAAATGGAATGCTCATTTAAAATCGTTCAACAGTATCTGTTGGCCGCAAACATAGTTCGCCACAAACGTTTGTCATCTTGAACGCACGTCAGATAGACAAAAGTAGTTGCTAGTACATGATGAGGTCAGAAAAACCTTCCTCCCTCGGTGAATACATGGTCAACCACTTATATGGGCACCAGTCTGGTGGTCTGCCAGTCACTGACAGCGGTAGCATGGCCAGGAATGAACTGATGTCAGTGAAGGACGTCATCAGTTAGTGCTTTAGCCAGATACACTGCCTGAAAGGCCCCATTAAACATAAAAGCATCCTGTTCGGTCCAGAATTAATACATTTGTATATTTGTAATTGCCTTATAGTTAGGCTACTATACTGTAGTGCTACAGACCATAGAAAATAACAAAAAATATTAACTTGCACATTCTGTTTTGAAATCAATAGCATTAATTATTTGCATGTGCCTGATTTGACATACACTACATGGCCAAAAGTATGTGGATCCCTGACATCCAACATCTCATCCAAAATTATGAGCATTTATATGGAGTTTGCCTACGCTTTACAGCTATAACAACCTCTACTCTACTGGGAAGGCTTTATACTAGATGTCGCAGCAATGCTGCAGGGATTTGCTTCCATTCAGCTAAAAGAGCATAGGCCTGGCTCGCAGTTGGCTTTCCAATTGATCCCAAAGGTGTTGGATGGAGTTGAGGTCAGGGCTCTGTGCAGGCCATTCAAGTTCTTCCACACCGTTATTGACAAAACCATTAATTTATCGAATATAATTTAACATCAAAAGCAGGAATATAAATATATTATATTGACAAGACTTTAAAGATCACTCATCTTTGTAAATGTGTGAAGTTGTTGGCGTGGCATTTGGGATAACAGTTCATAGCCAATTCCTGGAAAGTACAAAGCTGAAACACAATAGGCAACAGCTGCTGTGCATTAACCTATGGACTGTCTCTTTATTTCCTATAGAAAGAAAAAACTGATTAGTTAATTTTTCAATAATTCAGTGCATCAGGCAAAAGATGAAAGTGAATTGTTTTGGTATTTTAATTAATGATTGAACTCTTCAAAGGGAATCAGAACTTGAATCAGATTTTGTTTCTATGCTGTGACTATTGAGGCTGACTACAAGTATATGAGCAAATTCATTCTTGGGGACCATCATTAATATGCTAAATAGGTTGTTGTAATATTACACACTGGGATGGTTTTATCTAGTCTGATGGTGCTAGTCTGCACTGAAGGGGGACATTTTGCAATGATGACATGATCTGGCATGCCAAATTTGCAGAAAAATTAAGACAAAAAAACCTACATGAAGTAAGTGTTGCACTGATGTAGTATGTGTCCTATGCTGTGCTAGTGTACGGATCCAAATTAAGCTAGGGATATAGCTTTTGTGGTGTAATATTGCATATTTTTGCTCAGGTCAAGTCCAATACAGGGTACTATTACTATATACCTATCATTATATAGTGGACTTGCAATCAAACGACTCACACGTGGTTTAAAGCGCACAGTCTCAGCTTTCATTAAAGGGTATGTGTCTGTACATTTTGCTTTCATCTCATGGAAATTACAGCACTTTTTATTCATAAAGGCTTCAAAAAAAAAACGTGCCTTTAAAGTCCTCATTAAGATACAACCCTGAAAAAATCTGAAGGATGCTGAACGAATGATAATTTAATTATCCCTGATGATGGTGAGAATGACATAAAAATGAAAATATGTTGCGAATGATTCAAACAGATCACACAAAATGTAGAGAACAGCCCAGTGCTTAATTCAGCAAAATTATACCGCAAAATATACTACGACTACGAAAAATCCAAACCTTATCCAAATCACTTATCTAAATACACTAATTTAAGATACAACCTACATTGCTTTATGAAAGAAAATTCCATCCTAGACAAGAAGAGTGCAACTTTTAATGTGGGTCTTTTCAATTTTGTGGCAGGCGCTCACGTATTTACATTTTGTCAAACTACCCTCAAAGCAGCGAGTCCGTATTAAGCCATTTCATAAACATGACTTTGGCTGCGGTTTATGTAACGAGTCAGAAGCACTCGATTTGAGATTTGAACCCCTGCCTCTCGCACGCCCAAAGACTCCTAAAAACAAACGCATTACCCGTCAGCTAAAGGCGAAATCACCCCTGGCTGAGGGCAACGCGGATTTGAGTTTTGCCCGATAATCTCAGAATGCAGACATTTCCTGCAGCGCATGCTAATCTCCGTTAAATCCCTTGCAAAGCCAAGTAAGCGCTATTTATCATGTTTGTAATATGAAATACGAAATATATGTCTGTAAACTATAAATGCAGGATAAAAAAAAAACACTAATGATATACTTTTTCAAGCTCAGACAAAACCACAGGCAAATAAATGTATCATTTTGTACACTCTGGTGCTGTGGATAAGGTGTCATATATCTTTAATTTCATGACAAGCATGAGAGTTTAAAAACCACAAATGTTTCTTTTGGATTTGTATCCATGCTCCATGCTTATGCAAAGACCAGTGCTTCAGTCCTGGAGATGTGTTCCATCTCCCGGTGGAAACTGGATTAAGATATCCAATTTTATTTGAAAATGATATACTGTGTAGTTTTATATATAACAAATAAAAATGCATCACTTAATGTGCAACATGAGTGATATAAAATATAGAAACATATTTCACGCAGCACAGGTTATGTAGAGGCAATGACAATGAATCAAGCTGTGTTTGGAATATATTTGGAATATATCACTATCATAATAGACATAAGTAACAACACATGCATTTAACGAAGTGGGGCCTTTAAAATGATTAAATGTCCAAAAGTGAAAAAAACTGAAAAAAATGTGATGTAGCTATTCATTTTGCATCAAACTCTTTTTGAAAAGTTGACCTATTTTTTCACCTGCGAATACAGGGTACTCCTGTTAGAGCAAACTGCACATTTTAGAATGAAATGTAGAAACATTCATTGATCATTTCTTTAAGGGATCGATGTATGTACGCCTGTACAGAACCTTGGCCAGGTCCAGCACCGTGGTCATGTGTTTGCTGCAGAGATGAAATGGTAAACTTCTGCAGCTGTGGTTACTGGAAACAGAGATAGAAATATATTGAGTTTATGTCTGTGAGTAACCGCATGAAGAATTTTCCAGCACCAGTCGTTCAGTCACCAAATGGAATTGTAATTGAAAACAGTGGAAAACAAGTCTAAAATCCATAGAACTAGAAACGGTGTTCGCCACGTTGTCATCTTTGAAAGCCACAGGTACTCCTGTTATACCTGCTGAAGTGTCTCGTCCCAGGTGCCACGCATTCCAATGTGACTGTTACATCATCAGAGTGTACACCAAAACACGCAGAGAGACGTCGCACACAGTCCTCAACACACAAAATAAACCGTAACGCGTAAAAAACCACAAACAGAGAAAGGTGTGGCCTGAAAAGTGTGGCGTCTGCTGGACTGGAGGCAGGAGTGTTTTTGTTTGAGCAAGTGCGCTCGCTCGTTGCAAAGAACTTGTTTGCCTGTATCTTTACCATACTTTGCGATACTCACTTTTTTTATATGATTAAGGAAATATAACATAAACAAAGAAGGAATATAAAAAATGAAATAGTGGATTGCGGAATATCATTATACTTTATTTATTCAGTATTTTGGAAATAGTAAATGTGTTAATGTAGCCCATATTTTAAATATTACAGATTTGTGTGTGTGTGTGTGTGTGCGAGAGAGAGAGAGATATGAAACCATAGACTGCAGCAATAAGAGTGATCTTCTCATTTTAAATGGTTTTCTACCACATTTATCTTGCATGCACATTTTCAGTTTCAATTCAGTTTAAGCAAATATGAAAATTGCCAATAACGTTCAGCGTCAGGTTTCAGAAGTCAAGCATGTGTAAAGAGCTGAGAAGAGCAAATTTACAAAACGAGCATTTTGCCACATAAATATTTCTGCAGTGGTTTCTGATAAGCTATCCTCTAGAGCCACAAGAAAAACAGTGGAAGAAGAAAGGCTCAATACAACAAGATGAAGAGCTATTGTATCTGTGATCCTTTGATCCATAACACAGACCTATAACATGATTACTGATGGTGACTACAGCTGCTCCCCAATCAGCACAGCTTCCTGTGTCCACACTATTCTTCCCCCCTAAGGAAAACCTCTCATTTGCTCTTAAGACACTTGCTTTCCTTCCTATTCCTAAACCATAAAAAGCACTATATTCTGCATCAAAGGACCACGTACTGTACTTCTGTCCCATATCACCTTTCACTCTTGAAGAGTCAAACTGCTCTACTGTTAGGAGGCTGTGAGTTTGTATGAGTTGAATTTGAAAAAATCATTTGAAAAGAGAGGCTTCAACTGCCAACCACCAAGAGTGTGGATTACCTGGACACGACAAGCGGTAGAATGAGCATCTTCAGCATCCTCATTAGCAGCTCCCCTGGGAACTGGAAATATTTCACCTCCTACAAAAGAGAACAAACAAAGAAATCAGACAGGACGAGAGGCAAGCAACACAAACAAAATGCACTTTTAAAAAAAAGATTGAATGGCTGACTACAGTCATCTGTGATATCCATGACAACGAGATCAAAGAATAGCCGAGAGTAAACCTCCGCGATGCCAGAGATGGCTTTAATACTGACTGACCTCAGACCAGTATGTGTAGCGTCAAATAATCGTAATGGAGTCAGTGCTTTTCTCTGGTGACCTTTGACCTCCCCTTGGATTGGCTATGCAACACTTTGAGGTCAGAGGGAGATCTATGGTAGTGATGGAATGCCAGTAGGGAAAGGATGGTGCTTCATGACAAGGGACGCATACAAAAGAATTCCATATCTAGCGTTTGTATAGTGTTTTGATTCCCATGTTCCCTGTTTGTGGCTGTTTTGCTATTATTTGATGCTGTGGCATTCTGAATTAGACAAGCTAATAATAAAATCAAAGAATTGAAATGGCTAACGAATACATTGGCAGTACAAATGGATAGAAATGGGTCGAAGCATTTGCCCTGAGAACCTTGCCAAAACAAGATACAGATCTGACTAGCTGAATAAATCTTGGATGACTCATTATGCCACATTAATCAACTGATTCGACATGCGCTGTTTTTACGGGGTAACACTGGGTAATAAATTTGTTTTGCTTTAGTTTATTAAGAACATTTTGGTGTTGTATAAAGGAACTAGGAAACAACCTCTGAAAACCTGTCCTCACTTTGTTAAGTGTGTAGAATAAAATGACACCATATTGATATGGGTACGGTATTCCACAGTTCTTCTTTGAGCTGGGCTGATTTTTGCATTATACAAAAATTTTCAGCATGGACTGTAAGAACAAAAACATTGCGCAACTAAAGATTTTGCAATACTAGTGCCTCCCCCATGAAAATGGCCCCATCCCCTTTTCCCTCTCCCTCTCTACTCCCTTTGCAAAGAGCGGAGAAATATTGAGATAAGTTCTGGCTGCAGAAATGGAAATATCATGCTGCACAGCACAGCCCTGCAGGGTGAGAAAGCTTCTGGCATGTTTCTTTCCTCAGGACTCAGGCCAGAGTCAACACACCTGCTGATGGCAAACAGAATCAGCCTCGTTTGAGAGAGGGAGCAGAGCAGAGAGGGAGGGAGCATTTACACGTGAATGCACTTTGGATGAGAAAACATTGTAATCTGGGGAGGGGGGGTTACACACCAGGTTAGTTCAGCAGCTGCAGACATTTAAGGCCCTGTTTTGGTGAGAACACAAGTTAAAACGCACCTGGGCACAAAACAGAACACAAGACTACTTTTGGCCTGAGCCAGGTTTGGTAGGTTCATGGTCCGCAATTAACTTGTTCGAGCCATCATGGATTGGGCAGCACAACAGGGGGTGTGTCAATAGAAACAGTCAGCACTGTGCAAGTTTGGTGTTGAATAATGCATTTAAACCAACCCAGATTAGGTTGTAACTCAAACGCTGTACTATTTTGGTGGCATTATGAATGCTTTATAAATGCATGAACAAAACAGATGCAGGAAACATTTTGTTTATTTTATTTTGACTATTTGACATCTGTACGGAGTTTATAGTGTACGCTACTAGAATGAGAGACCAAAAGAAGGTGGGAGACCGGCTCTACACCCTTTAAATAGTGTCAGACAGGCATTTGTTAAAATCATGGCTACTGACTCCATACATTGAGCCCCGATGCTGATGCTGTGACTAATGGTAGATTGTACGTAGGTAGTCTTTCCAAGAAAGTTGTATCCTCTTGTTATGGCGGAAAGGTTACATTGAACTATCCGTTACAACGATGGGCACTATTTTCCGGAAACAGTGTAGCAGGGTGCACGGGCACAGCTAATGGCATGGCGTATATGTGCGCTAAGCATGGCTATTGAATGTTGGCGAGGCGAGGCAAGGAGGGCACAGCTCAAGGCGTGTGGTGCAAGTTAAAAATGGGCTGGATTATGAATATATGAATACATTATCAGTGTGTGTGTTGGGGCTGAATTCACTCATAGCCAACTTGTGGCTGTGAGTGAATTGGCTGTGAACTACCGTTGAAACATAGTCAGCTGTCAAAGTCAAGAGGCTCGACAACATCCTCGTAATCGGCTGATGAACAATTAGCTAGTGCAGCATGTTCAGAATTTGGATTTTCGACCATACCTTCGTCCACGTTAAAGGTAGAACATCTGTTGTCTCTACTTGCACCACTTGGACGAGCTTACTACAAAAAAAATAGACTCTTCTGCAGCGACTGCGGCAGATGGATGTCATTCCGTCTGTTGCACTGAAACGTCTCCTAAGATAAAGCACGGGCACAGATCAAGGTGTGAGGACGTCAAAACGCTTTCAGATTATGTTCACCAGTGCCACAAAACGCAGTGACAGGTCAGTTTGTCGTACTCTATCGTTGTGAAGGGAGGGCGCAAAAAGTATTGAAAGCAATAACAGACGACAGTTCTAGTGGAAATGAAATTATTTCTTGTTAAATGAAATTTTCTCAGAACAGCTGTATTTGCATAAATGAGTTGCTTATTTCATAAAGCCCTTTTTTTGCTCATCTTTGTCAAGGGTGCCAATCATTTTGAAGCTCACTACATCATCGTCATCATGGGGCTTAAAAACATGGGTATTCACAGCAGTGTGTCAAGTAACCTGTCACTACACGTTGTGACTACAACCTAGCAGGTTCAATTGTGTTTGTGCAGCTCACGTCTCAAGAGTAATTTCTTTCCAGTGCTCTCATTTCTGCGTGTCATGCTCAGTCCTCCACAGATAAGCTCTGCTTCATATTGCGGCAGGACTGAAACGCCACAAGGGGGAAAAAAATAGGAGAAACCTATCAGATCTTGTCCTAATAGAGTTTCCAGTCTGAATTTCCCCCGTGATAGTGGAGACTTAAGGAAAAATAAGCAAAGGGAGACCAAGGGGAAAAGAAGAAGAAAAAAAAAAACAGAGAAAAAGAGAGCGAAAGATAAAACAAAACAGAAGCATGATAAAGAGCTTTTTTCTGTACTGCATTATGGAGGGGCGGCTTAGACAGCAGTTTAAGAGCAGGATCACAGTTAGCAGAAGGCTGGCGGGTGTGTAAGAGGAAGTGCATATAGCAGGAGTGGCGGCTGCAGCTGGTGTGGGGGCCAAAGTCAACGACAAGTCAATAGGGCAACCAATCATAGGGCGCTCGCTTCAAACAAGCATGTGAAGTGCTTCAAGCGAGCAGCAATACAAGGATTATATTTTGGTTTCACGGAGGTGTGGATGTCTAAAATGAACAACTGCGGCAGTAAAAAAAAAAGTAGCAAAACCTTTACAGTAAATTTACGAAAACATTTACGGTAAATGAAACAAACAGAAACCAAACTTACGTACAAACGTACATGGAGTATATGTGCCCGTGAGCCACACGTGAGACTCCCCAAACAAAATTATCTTTAGACGTTGTACCCCATTAAACATTTACGTAGCAGGGGTATGAGATGGAGAAGAAGAGAGCAGGTTCACAAACAAGACGTATTCAAATGATTTTGGACGGCTAAATCGGATAAAATAGCCAAATTTCCTGCCAGCTATTTCCCATTTTCACTGGAGTGCCCAGTGATCTTGAAGCTGTAGAGATTCACGGTCCTTCACAAATGAACAGAAGCAGAGATGTGTAGGCCTACATCCCCCACTGTGGAAGAGAGGTGTGCAGATGTACAGTCATCCTGGCAACGAGCTGACACTGAAACATAATTGAGTTATGCAGCAAGACAATGACCGAAAGAACAAAAGAAAGTCCGCGTTTGAATGACTGAAAAGAAACAAAATGGAAGTTTTTGAGTGTCATAGTCGATGTCCTGACTTGAACCCAATTGAGATGCTGTGGTGGGACCTGAAATGAGCAGTGTTAGTGCTGCTCAAAAACCAATTTGTTTGAATTAAATCAGTTCTGCAAAGAAAAGCGGATGAAAATTCCTCCACTGATGTGAAAGACTGATATCAAATTGGTATCAAATTATAGGAAGGGTTGCAGTTATTGCTGCTGAAGGTGGTGCCGACCAGTTATTAAGTTTAATGGGGCAATTACTTTTTCACTTGGGTGATATGGGCGTTTGATAACCTTTTTATACAATAACTGAAATAATATATATTTTTAAAAATGCGTTTTGTGTGTAATCAGGTTTCCTTTCTCTAAGATTACATTTTGCCTAAAACATTCAGTATGACAAATATGCAATTGTAGACTAAATCAGGAAGGGGGGAGTACTTTTTCAAGGACACTGTAGCTGCAGTGGGACTTGAAATATTGTATGCAATCTACACTTTAGCCAGTATGTGGGTATTAAAAATGAACCAAACCATACCTTGAGATATAAACTGCAAGTGGTACCACAGGCATAATTTAACCACCACACTCTTAACACAGAATGTAGTGTCATATATCATTCAGAACTGAACATAATCCTTTGTTTGAATAGATTAATATTACTGCATTAGACAAGCCTGAAAAACATCCTTAGCAGTACACACCCAGGGTGAACACAGAACAATGGGCAATAGCTGAGTTAGGGATTATTGTGTTATTATGATCAAATACGTCTGCAGCTCAGATGACAAACATATGTTGCAGCGAAAACCTTTTCAAAAATATGATTTATTTTAATTGTATTGAATGTCCCAGGTGGTGCAGGTTTCAGCACAGTAGAATACACAGTTCTTGAGATTAAGACTAGAGGCACATGGTCTTGAAAAAATGCATCGCTGGGTCATAGTGTTATACTAAGGCTATGAGCGTAAAGCTTGTTTTGAACGTGAAACAGTGAATCTGACACCGTTTAATACGCAGTAACTGAAACTTTCTGTGAGTACCCAGAGATTTTTAAAGTTAGTGACCCTGCCACCTAGTGGAGCAATTGCACGGAAGAGTGCTGCTTGACCTGATGTCTATTAAAAAATATTGTTCAAGTAATTCAAGTTGCTGACTTAGTGTCATCACGGTGGTGCAGTGTGTAGCGCTGTTGCCACACAACATGAAATTTCCTCCCACAGTCCAAAGACATGCAGGTTTGGTTAATTTGGAGAGTGTAAATTGCCCATAGGTTTGAGTGTGTGAGTGAATGGTGTGCGTGTGCCCTGCGATGAACCGGCGAACTGTCCAGGGTGAATTCCTGCCTCTCGCCCAATGCATGCTGGGATTGTCTCCCGCACCCCCCGCGAGCCTGACCACAAATAATTGGGTATAGATGATGAATGGATGGATTATAGACTTAAACAATACTTGTGCTTTTAAGAACACATATCCAGAGTTTGTAAAAAGTATTTTCGTTGAAGGACAGCTTCAAGAAAATGATGAATTCAATGCTAGGCCTTGTGCCCTCAGCAAGGTCTGAGGATAAAAATTTACCTTGAATACTTTGGCAAAGATTTGAACACTTGTAAGAAGATGTTTTTAAAAACATTTTTTTTTTACTATAGGTGGGTAGGTCACAGCTTTAATCCAGACAGCGTGGGACTATGCCAAGTCTGCTGTCTGTTTGTGCCGTGTACAAAAATCAACATGTATCTTCATCCTGAGATTTGGAAGTAAGGCTTGCAGCTTTCCAGTGTCATCCATGACATCCATTTTATGTTTCTGAAAGTAACGCTGATGTTCTCCACCACTGTCCATCTCTCTGGATAAGAGCACCTGCCAAATGGTCGCAATGTAATGGAATGTAATGGGATTATTGTTACAATTATATAATTACAATGAGTATGAGAATGATTGACATGAAAAGCGCTGAAGAGTGTTTGGTCCCCATTGGTTCCTCGACTGATAGTCAACTAGACAGGTGTCACAAAAATCCTTGACCTTTCGCATTGTTTCCTTTCTCAATATCCCTCCTTTCTCCACCCCCCAGCCCGAAAAAATAAAATAAAAAAATGGGCATTTCAATTTATTTAAAAACATAGGCCTTTTATTTTCAATGTATTTTAAATGCTTAAGGCTAAGCACCACTCTTGGTTAATATACAATTACTAAGAGCATTTGTGTGATTGAATGCTAATCCCTGGCACTTAGAGTAAAGGGCTACTCTTTATTTTTAGAAATATTCTGGAACATGAAAGTTTTGGCGTGGCAAACATTTAAAAGCCACTTTTTTTTTTTTGAGGTGTTCATCGAACACAGCAGATCCAAGGAAAACACACACCGCTCGACTCCACTGGAAATCATGGAGAACGGGTCTTAGCTGCACTGTGTCACACTCGCTACGGACATCTGTGTCCATCTTCCACTAGCGCACTGTTTTCACCGCTGACGTTACAGCATCGCCTGTGCTGGCCTCCGTGTTACGTATGACCTGCTTCCAATCAGGCCAGTGCCACGCTGTCATCACCAATCTGCCGACGCTCGGGCAGAGAAAGATAAATGCAAATAATCTGCGGGTGACAGAGCCGGAAAAACAACCCCCAGCCCTCAGGAATGCCCTCTCAATGCCGACTTCCAAAGGTAATCTCTCATGGAAAACCATAGTGACCAAAACAACAACAACAACAACAACAATAATAATAATAATAATAATAATAATAATAATAATTTGAGTTGATGCAGTCGGAAGTATAATGGAAAAAGAAAGGAATGCCACTCGACAAGGCAAGGGGCGAGTTTTTAGGAGGATGGATGATGGAAGCTTTAGAAACAGAGGTGGTGTGTGGCACAGCCGAATCGAGGAAGCAAGGGCAGACTGACCTGCTCAGACAGACGCCGTGTCCGCAGGAAGAAGCCCAGCAGGCACCCTATGACCACAGCGAGCACGGAGAGGATCAGGAGTCCGTTCTGCTTGCACACGTTCTTCACCCGGCCCCACACGGCATCCAGTGCCACCGCCATCATGGAAAACCCAGTCTGGACAACAACAAAAAAATCAATACCCCATGTATATAAAAAAAAAGGACAATCCAAATGGTGGGAGAAAAAAACAAAAACAAAACAGAAAACGGCAACAAGGAGGGTCAAAGTAGAGTTCCGGCACGAGTGGAGGCGATCTTAGATTCCCCCCTCTGTGTAAAGCACTTTTGGCTTTTGAACCGGACAGCTCTCTATCTGAACTGGACTGAGGAGATCGTCACACTTTCCAGGCATCTCCGTCGACCCCGCCCACAAGCGGGCCACGCCCAGTTCGGTTGCCTCACCGGCAGAGGGCCCGTGACAGCTGGCGGCATTGTCCGCGGGCCCTAACACCAGCAATCCTATTAGGGGACTCTGCATTAAAGGGGTCTGAGGCTGGATTAAGCATCTCAGCCCAATTGAACAGAGGATTGCTTCAAACAACAAAGAAAGCACGGATGAGCAATGAAAAGGTGAAAAAAGCAGTGTGAAAGTAAGTCGATGCCGTAGAGTGGCGGGAGATGGGAAGTGGTGACAGTAGACAGGAAGTCACTCTTTTAATTAAATGGCTTTGACTTGAGGACTGGAAGGTGCAATGACATCATACACGTACATACACACAAAAGGGGATGGATTCATTCATTTAGTAAATATTAATCCACATTGTGTGTACAGTCAGTAGTCTTTAAAAACCATTGTGAATCATTGAAAAAACATTAAATGGGCAGTTGTGATGTGCCAGAACTGAAGATGTGATGCTTTCAACTAATATACTGGAGTGACCATTTGTCGGAACACAATAAGAAGCAGAATTAAATTGGTGATGTCACAAGGCCCTTGTTATCTGGCTGCCAGTGTCCTTGGTACTTCTCAAGAATTTCTACTCATTTCACTGGGCTGCGTGACTACCAGAATAGGTATTTCGCTCTCCAAAACTGAAGGTTACATTCATTTATCTCTGGTTATTCTCACCTAACTAAAGGCATACACTACTACTCGAATCTACAATAATTCAAGATAGCGTTTGCGTAACATTTCCCAACACGTACGTTCTTATTTTTTATACTTATTTTAAAATTCAATTAAACATTCACATTCAAGGACGTTTTCACATTAAATGTATAATTTAACACAAGATATACATTGATATGGGAATAGAAATTCCTCTGCTGTTTGGAGTCCTTGAAATATGACATCGTTATTAGCACTAGACTTTGTAATTCGGAAGGGTGAATATCTTGATTCAGTCAAAACACATCTGCGCATAGCAAATGTAAGAAGAACCACGCAGCGCTGTACCTTGTTGCAATGAAGTGCACATTAGATGTGCCGGGGATTTAGCATTTGTAATTATTCCTGCAATGTATGTCTAAATGATTGTCAAGCCCGTGAAAGCTTCCAGTGGATTAGCGGTAATACGAAATGGCTGTACAATCAGAATGATAACAGCGAAGAACAAATTACAGGGTGCATTCCTTCTGAGTGAGTCCACGTTCACTTCGAAAATTTTCTTACTTTAAAACAGGAAATGCTAGAGGAACTGCAGCAGGTTACATATTGTGGTTGTCCTTAGATTTTGTAGCTGTGATAGGAATTTTAAAACACACATTGTGGCTGCAGAGTAGATTTCCAAAAACTTTTGCACACAAACCATAATCCTGACCTTCGGCATGTAATATTTTATATTTAGACACCATCCATTTAATATCGCACACTTAATGTCCCGCGGGAAGCTTAATGTGATGTGTTTACCACTTGTAGACTGAAGTCACACTACCTGTCTCATAGTATCTTCATGCAGTGTATGAGGAGGCTCCCTTTTTATTCAGCATTATTACTGTGCATTGTGTTCAGTTGTGAGATTTAATACACGTCTGAACCAAAACTAAATGCACAGGCTTTGCCTGTCATGAAGAAGGGACATTTTCTCTGTGGCCATTCTGAAGAGAATCAATTTTTTATTTTCGTATTTCAAATAATTACTTACTTCTATCTCTGCATGTATGATAGGTGAAAAAGGTCTACCAACAGATATTGGGCATATAATTATAAAGAATTTTGTTTTTTCAAGAAAATTGGATTTGGTCATAAATTATAAATCTGATTGTTGTAAGCATTTTGAAGTTCTATTGAATTATTTGTTATTAAATCATTCAACTGGACTGCGAAAGAGGAATCAGATACACAGAAAAATGCCACAATATTAGAGACAGAAAAATGAGAAACTAATAGCAATATTTGGTTGATGAGAGCCCGAAAATCCTCTCACAGCAATCCCAATGTTCTCATTGGGTGATCCATAGAGCGAGCAATCAACTCTCGCGGTCCATAATTACGCATATAGTTTGTCAGATTTTCCTTTTCTTGAGAGATTTTTGTCATGAATGGGAACCAATGCAAGGTCAATATTGAGGCGCTCGCAGAAGGTGTGACTATGATTTTTGTTTTCACTTAACTTTTACTATGACCTGTTCAGCAGTGTAATCCAAACACACACACACACACACACAATACAGTCGGATGTTTACCACTTCAAAGAGATCTCACTCAGCAAAGAAGTCTGAGGACATCTTGCAGTTAATCTTGTTTTTGTCATGCTAGTTTCATGAATGAATGAAAGATGTGCCTGCATGTCTCTCTCTCTCTCTCTCTCTCTCTCTCTCTCTCTCTGTGTGTGTGTGTGCGTGTATGCCTTCCTTGTCATCACATGCATCCCCATTTCCCATCATCACTAATCCCTCTCTTTGGCCAATGTATCTTCTCTTTTTGGATTCATCAGGCTGGGATTATCTGGGATTAGACAAACCTCTAGAAGCTAGCATGCATCATTCATTAATAATGATAATGTCTACTTTATGTACCTATTATTCGCATGAGCAAAACGCATAAAATGCATGAAACACGACATGTACTTGTAAATTTACTTTTGAAAAAAGACATAAATAAGACGGAGAATAAGTTTATACTTTTTCGTCAAAAGAAACCAGAAAGAGGATATATTTTGAATGGTGTAGGCAAACAGATCTAAATATCTAATGGTATTTCATAGTATTCCTTCTGCAAGGTGTCAGTATTAGTGAAATGAGTGACTGTCCTCAACAGGGCTCTGCTCAAACATGTCATTCTAGTATACATAATCAGTATTTTACATTGCTGCACAATTTCACTCAAATCATGTTTTGTGAGCACAAGCCTGGCTCCAGTTGACATGTATGGACACATTTAAACCAATAATTTACCATCATGTTTTTTTTTTGGTGAGAAATTCATGAAACAATAACTTAAACCTCCCCCTGGTGGCAGTTATTATTAATGCAGTTCAACTGTCCAAGGTCAGTTTTTTTTAGACATAATAAAAATATGCCTAAAAATAAATGCACCCAATGATCAGTAAGTTTGTCTGAAGGTTTCCACTGTTTTTTTACTCCAAATTCTGAACCCACCATCTGTATGTCACACCAGAAATCATGATTCTTTAGACCAGGCAATGTTTTTCCAATCTTTCATTGTCCAGTTATGGTGATCACAAGCCCACCGTAGTCTAATTTTCCAGTTCTTAACTGACCAGAATAGAACCCCGTGTGGTCTTCTGCTGCTGTTGCTTCAAGGTTTGATGTGTTGTGCATTCATGTTGATGCCCGTTCACATTCACACACACACACACACACACGCAGTTTGACAAGGATAGTGTGGTGTTAGGTAGTTTCCTTACTGGTATCAGGTATCTTTAGTGATTTTAAAGGTTTTAAAAGCTATCTTCAGTGCCCAGACAACAGCAGATTTTTGAGTTTTTGAGTCAGGATCCTACATTAATTTTGAATTACTATTTTTTTCAAATTGTGAAATAGCCAAAGCAATCTTGAAATGCTAGTTGTGTCTCACTATGTCACGACGGGGTCAGCTGTTTTGAAGCATATTAATAAACCGGATGGCTTCTCCCTGAAGGGAGAGACAAAGCTCTGCGATTTGGCAGGCAGTCAGTTCCATGGAGAAATGGAGGTGGTCGAAAGCCTCATTTCAGTCTCAAATAAATCAACCGGGGAGAAAAAAAAAAATATGACAAGAGTAACAATAGAGTGACAGTAGTGGGATTATCCATCGCCTTCACTCTGCAATATTGGCACGTAGCCTATTTTTTCCGGCAGAGCAAGGCTGATCCGGATTGGTGCTCGCTTCATTAGTAGAGCTCTTTCAAAATTATTAAATTGAACTTACCCATCCTTTTAAAATGTTGGCAGACTGCAGAGAAATTAAACACAGGCTGTAAAAGTTCATGACGTTTCACGATGTGCTAAAACCTGAAATCATGAACAGGATAAGATGTTTGTATATTCAAACATTCAGTATTCATTTTTTTCCACATACCTGCATATTTGAAATATATATATTTCACAGTGATTTTTTTTTACAACTGGCTTATGATTAATACATTTAACTTGAAACAACATAAATAAAAAAGACAAAAAAAAAATAAAATAACAAGCACAAAGCATGTATGATTGTAACAATCTTTATAATTTGTTTTACTGTAGGTATTGCTCAGATCTGCTTAATTTCAAACAGATATTTTGTGTTTGCATTGCTATATAGAAGATCACTGCATAAGTGATAATAGGAAAGCTGACATTTATGAAGCAGAATGGCAAATGGGTGGGGGGGGGGGTGCGGGGGGGTGGTGATGGAAGCATTTGTTGACTGGGGAACCGATCACCACAGGACACATTAATAATAATACTGTGAAATTAAAATACCTTATGAAATATACATATTTCTTTAAACTTGAAGTTTGTAGCCCGTGGATGGTTGTGAACTTAAACGACGGCCAGCAGCCGGCTCTGAATATAATTTTCTCTCTAAAGTCAATATTGCAATATTTTTTCTGTTATTCTGACCGACTAGTGAGCTTTGCAAGTGTAAAATAAACTTCTATACCTTTAGACCACCACCTGCCATCTTACCTAAACCATACAAAAGAATGGTGTGTTACAAAATGTTAATCCAATGAGGCTAATTTATTATCTTAAATGTGCATTTCTGTAGGAATGACACAATTTAATTGTTAAATATTTAATATAACATATGTATGAGATTCATTAAATTCAGTTAGCTGGTTCATTTTGCTCTGATTGACAAGGCATGTTGCATAAATCAAGACTTCCAGTTGGGTAGGGTGCAGACCCTTCTTCATACACAATGTTATGACAACCATTCCCCAGCTGCCGCTGGGACTCTGGTTAATCTAGCGCATGTGACCCGAAATCATTTCAATTTGCATTAGCATCTTAATCCCGGTGGGGCTTCAGCAGGCGTTGGACTGTCACAGCCACCTGACTAATTATGTCACGAGTGAAAGGTCTGCAGCACAGGAGAGACTATAATTGGTTGGAGTTTTACAGGGGTAGAGGAAATGGGGAACACCTGTAGCCAGTTAGAGATCATTGGCACTGCAGTGGTGTTTGGTGTCTCGAGCCCTCAACATTGACTTCCAGGCAGATGCTACCTGTGAGACAGACCACGCCCCCCCCAAAAGTACAATCCAATCACTGTGAAGAGGAGGCGGGATCACTGTTTGACGTATGTCCAGGCAAAGAACTCATATGCCCAGAGGGTTTTTTAAAAAAAAAAGCAGTGTGACCGCAGCAGAGCGAGAGTACTCCTGGGGTGAAGAGTGAGTTGCTTAGCACCAGTATGTGTATGGGCTAATCGGCTATTGACGGGAGTGTCCTGGGAGAAACTGTTGAGCAACGTTCTTTTTAACTTGGGATGGTGTGGGACAAATGGGTCAAGTCAAGACAAAGGGGAATTTGCCCCTGACAATCATACGGTTAATGGTCAAATGTAACCCTTAGTCGCTTAGTCAAAAATCAGCCATTTTTCTTTCACAACCAAATCAATACAGGTAAGCCAACGTCGATACTGAGTTTCAAACATTACTATGAAATGCTGTCTTTACTTTACCCAAACATACTGGGACCCAAAAGGTTCACCTTTTGACTGTCTATAGAGCATTATCCCAAAAGGCAACCAGGAGCTTTTTTTTTGGCAAATGTGATACGTGCATTAATGTTTCTCTTAGTTAGCAGTGGTTTCCACCTTGCTACTCTCCCATGAATCCCATTTTTGCCCCGTCTCTTTCTTATTGTGGAGTCATGGACACTGACCTTGGCTGAGGACACAGAGGCCTGCAGTATTTTCCAGGGATCTTTTGCAACGTTCTGAATGAGTTATTATTACGATGCTGTATACAGCTGGGTAGCTTCCTAAGATAGCTGTAATACAAGTCAATTGGGACATGGCACACAGGGTATATTGACAGCCACGGATCTATTTCACATCTTGCCGTGATACAGGTTTGATTGTGGCACTGCGTACTGATGTCCCACTATGCTGCTCCGTCCTCCCTTCCATCAGGTTCGAAACCCAACTGCTCCCCATCGGCAGTTGGCCTGCAGGTGAGCCGACGTGTTCAGCATACTGATTATTACACCGTTGCATCAGTTTCTCAGAAAAGAAAGAAAAAAAAACATGCTCACACACAAACCTTACAGCACAGTCGGTGATCTCCCCCACACCTCCACCTCACCGCTTTCTAAAAGGGAACCCTTCTGTTTCTACCACACACGCACACACACACACACACACACACACACACACACACACGCACGCACACACCACACACACACGTGCACACACGCACGCACACGCACACACACACACACACACACACACACACACACACACACACACACACCCCCACACACACGCCACACATGCACACATGCACACACACACACACACACACACACACACGCACACACGCACACATGCACACGTGCACACACACACACACACACACACACACACACACACACGCGCACACACACACACACACACACACACACACACACACACGCACACACGCACACACACATGCGCACACACACCCACGCGCACACACACACACACGCACACACACACACACAGCACACGCACACCACACACACACACACACGCACACACACTGATGCCAAGCACACAGCACACGTGCACAACACAAAACCACACCCACACCGATTGCCACACGTCGCACACACACTTACACACACACAGCACACAGCAACACTGCAGCACACAACACACACACACATCAGCACACAATGCAGACACGTGCACAACACAGACACACACACCCACACGACAACACACAGCACACACGCACACACAGAACAACACAATTTTACACACGCACACGCACACGCACACGCACACGCACACGCACACGCACACGCACACGCACACACACACACACGCACACTGCATTGGGTGCCAGAAGCTGGCCGAGGCTAACCTAGCAATCTGTTTTACAAGTTTGAATCAATAAAACATGAGAATACCTCGGACACTCCTCATCCCCGGGGTTCTGTCCACTTGAAGATGCCGCTCTTCCACTGGGTGTTCTAGAGGGAATACCAGGAATTTTTTCGCTGAGAGTAATATGAGGAATATAATTCAGACAATCAGTGGATAGTCTTAGACAAGATTTGCAAGAGACAGCTGGAGGTGCACAGGGGACCAGAAACACAATTATCCTCACACTTTTTGGTTAATTTTTTAAAAAATGGCGAAACCATCTTACCAAGAACATTTAACACAATTTTTTAGCACACTCGTAAAATAAATTAACATAAAATATAGTGAAGCCTGCGTAAAAAGGAAGATATATAATAATATTTGTCTATCACGTTACTAATATTGCTTACATTTGCAACACCTACTTCCTGATAACAATGGAACATAAGCTTTTACAACATTTCTTACCATGCATTGTTGGTAGCGTGAAATTTCAACTAATGTTTCCCCAAAACAGCAATACAGTAAATCACTGGATGGGAGGTAAATGTATCATTATGGGTGCTGTGTGCTAATTACAGTAAAAATACAGTAAAATATAAAGAAATACAGTAATTGACACCAATGTTGTGAATGGGAGTGCACTAAGGTGTAATACAAATGATTTACTTATACAAAATATGAATTATACATCAAATAAAATGTATGGCAACCACCACACATCATTAAATTATCCCAGGGTGTTCTTGAAGAAGAGAAACGTGTTCTCAATGGACTTTCCCAGGTTAAATAAAGGATTAAATAAATTAATGCCTTTTGCCCGATCCTATTTTTTATGTTTGCATTAATTAATGTAATGTGCACTGCTGTGTACTATTTTTGTTATGGTATCTTTGAATTATTTATAAATTGAATACTGTTTGAATGAGTCATGGTCTAACTCATTGATTCTGTGTTTTGTGCAGTCTTTGTGTGGGAAGGTACTGGTTCTGTTGATCTTAGAGCCGTAATGACTTTTGGAAATGAAGTCCAAGTGTACTCATTTTTTAAAAATGCACAATTTTTCATTAAACCAAAGTGGCTTTCTGTAAGTGATACACATTCCTAAAATCTGAAGTATAGTGCCTCTCTCCAGCCTGACCATTATAAAAGTTTATAGTCTGTAGTGCACATTTTTATCCATGATATGTTGCCATAGGTTGGTGCTGCAGAGGAACTTTCCTGTTACTTTGGTTTTAGAGGCTACGCGTGTGATTGGAACACTATAAAATTTACAGTACGGGGGACTGCTTGGTAGGGTTGAATTTAAACTGCTTCTGTAATGTCCCTGTCCTTTGACTATAGATCTTTTGATTTTGAAAATGAAAGGGAGGGTTTACATTTTATTTGAATTTTGTCAGGGTTGATGCACAAAAGTGAAACTGCAAGCAGCAGAACTACAGGGGATATTTATTTATGTCGGCCTTGTACTGTGTAAAGTTGCCTGGCCTTCAAACGAGGAAAGTAAAATGACCAATTGAATTATTTCCTTTTTGTTATCAATCATGTGATTACAAGAAAACAATGTACAGATTGGTTTCCATTTGCATTTTAAATATGCTAAGGTTGTGTCATGTGTGGTATGGAAAATTAAAAGTCAAATGTTTGCATTTAAATTTGCAAATAGTGCGTACGAAAATGAAAGCGCAAACTGGACTTTTGCATTTTAATTTGAATTAGGCTATGATTTTTGCGCACATCGCACATTGCGCACCAATTTGCATTTTAATTTGAAATATGACCGGATTACGCGACCATAATAAATCTGTAATGTGTGATGTGTCGTGATAACACAACAAACTTTTGTTCATGTTACTGCCACCTGCTGCTAGAAGATCGGATTTTCACTAGGCCTGGAAAGGGTTATTTCAGTGGCACAAAACCTTTTGCAGATACAGCTACATACTGTTTACAGGTTATACTGTAAGGGTTTGCTCATTATACCGTAATATTGATGTGAAAATGTCCCATTGCCATGATAGTAACCCTACTATGGACCTACACAAAGAATTCCCAGTCAGCACTGGGGGAAGGAGGCCCTGTTCTATGCTGGATCAGTGGAGTGAAGTACTGTATCTGCAACCATTTGTTCAGTTACCTCTATCTACTTTGCGCCATTGCTGTGCATTGGCTACCAAAACGGATTAAGTGCTCTTCAAGTGTATGCATGGTTACCATTAGAACACTGAGAGAGGAATGTTTCTTTCTTCAGTAATGTCAGGGATCTTGGTCGTGCACATGATTGCACTGCTGCATGCCTGATACTCCATGTTAGAAGTGAAGCTATGGTTTCAATGGTTTACATAAAATTATTTATGAAAAACGCTATCTGACAGTTTTTTTTACTGGAGTGCTCTATCAAATACAGTCAATTGACTACCTTTTTCAGGTGAAAAACTCTCATCGTTCACAGCTGCTTAGAAACAGGCCAGACATTAAAGCCGTTTGAAAGTATCCCAAGCTTCACAGCCTGTTTATAAGATATACATTGCAGGAAGATTGCCAACAGAAGTATGCATTCTCTTAGGATGAGAGCAGAATGGCAAGTCGGAATTCAATTAGAGGAGTCTAACTAATTAAGTATGTATTTATCTCCTCTGGGGCATAAATTAATTAGTTAACTTGTGCATAATTCATCCTGATGAATTAATTCTTCTAAAGGTTTGGTTGTGGAATTGCATATATGAAAAGCAATCTGATGATCACAGCTGCAGGTGCACAAAAGAGTGAAATGGAATGACAAGCTTGAAGTAGACAATGTCTCTTTTGATATATTTTTTATATATTACTCAACTTGAAAGCAACACAGTGAATTGATATAATAGACAATGTAGCCTACACCTATGCACAGTGCATACATAATGCAAATATTAAATTGTGATTATGATCGTTTAGACCAGTGTTTCCCCTGTCGATGCTGGTTTTTGTTCTAACCACAATTGAAATCCCTGAATTTTGACAATCCCAGAATTTTAAAGAATTTTTTTTATGAATAACTTTTTTAATATTTAGAGGGATTATTTACCCTCTTTAGCCACATTGTCAGAAATAGCTATGCATGCCAATCAATAATACCCCCATTGGACATTTAGCAACATCTGCCACCAACAACATCTGATTTGTCTAGTAATTGTCTGATACACAGGCAAAAAAAAAAAAAAAAAACTATTAGTAGGTCTGTCGCCTACTAATGTGACAAACACTTCAATTTATTTGTCATTCATGGTAAAGGAAAAATGAATGAATCCATTCAGCTATAATGTATGGACGTTTGCATGTATTTATGTGTACACATGTCTCTCTCCTAGCCTAGAGAGAGAGAGAGAGAGAGAGAGAGAGAGAGAGAGAGAGAGAAAACGGCGTGGGAATTCTGCAAGATACGAGTAACATATGGTGTAGATATTCTGACACACACTATTGGACTATGGCAGCCGGAACCATGCAACCTTAAAACTTTTTCCAGCGAGCTATGGGAAATAAAACTGCAGTACAGATTAATACTGTTTGAGCCGTTGCTTTGCCTTGCTTGGTCAGTTTTATTATCAATTATGACTGCGGACTGCACGAGTTACTACAACGCTGAGAAAGTGTTCGTGAATGGATTTACGTGTCCTAAACAAGATAGCGATGCCAGAGCAGGTTTTTGTTGTGGGTTTAACGATATGAAATACTGCTGTGATGACCCCAATAGCTTCTTTCCGTATGAATATGGGTACATGTGGTGGCTGAGGTAAGTCTTTACATGAATCCATGTTCATTGCACTCTCCTCAGAACTCTAACCGTTAATTGTCCGACGTACTTTTTTCTGTAATTTTATTTTGTTTTGCTGACAAGTCGGAAGTGCTGTTAATAATTTCTGAATAGTGAAAGTGATCATTAGTTGATTAGGGTGTTTAAGATGCAGCAAGCGTCTAAATTCGGCGCGCAGAAAAAGGTATAGAATAAAAATGATTCATGAAGTTTCAGGAGAGAAACAGTGTTTGGCATGGAAAGAAGCAGCTGAAACCTGGTATCATTTTGCCTAATTGTATTGGAGGCAATATATGGTGACGTGGTTACAGCACTTGCCTGTGGACTTGAGCGTTGATTAAATCGTCCAGGCAAATATTAACACAACAACACATATTAATTATTATGTTTAATTTTGAGCTAACATGTTCGTGTTTGGGGATGCAGTGGTGTTTCATTGTTGCCACAATGTTTGTCAATATCTGTTGGTGGTCTGTTGCAATACAGCATTAATATATTACGCTAATATTGTAGAATAAATGATTTCTCTCCCTTTGCAACCTCTTACAGCAGCAGGTCCGGAATATTGTAAAAACTTAAATGCATTAGCTATCTAGTCTACTAATCCCTTGATTGAGGTCAGTTTTTAAAATTTTTATCAAATAGGCCACTTTGATTAATTTAATTTACTATACAATTTGTACTTGGGAAAATGTGTTCAAGAGTACGTGAATGCAAAAGCAGTGATTGCATAAAAATTCTGAAATCAGATCCCAGAGTTTGAGTTGCAAACTAAAGTCTCGCTCTCTCTCTCTCTCTCATACAGCGTGGGGGCACTGGTGGGGCTGTCCATTGCAGCTGTGGTTCTGTTGGCTTTCGTCATTACTCTTTGTGTCCTGTGCTATCTGTTCATTGCCACTAAACCCAGTCGGCTGGACAACGGTCTACCATTGCGGACACCAGGTACGTGGCCACACATACAGAGAGTGATCATTGCAAGACACAGACCCACCAACATACTGTCTAGGTTTGCCCAGGATGTGATGACTTACCATTCTCATGTTCAGTTAGATCAATTTGTGCAGTTAGCCCTCTGTGAAAGACAAAACCATGCACTTTAAACGTAGCATATTACTGCCAGTGTACTGTTGTGTGATCCATCACTTGCCCCACTTGCATGAACTCACCTTTTTGTATCTTGTGGCAGACTGTGCATACCATCTGGGAGCGCCATTGATCTCTTAACCCGAGTGGCAAACAAATAATTCAGTCAGGGACAGCCTCGAGAAAAAAAGGCTTGTGTTGCATGGATGTCCCGCGTGTTCCAGGTTCCAATCTGGGTGCTGTGGAGGGACCCAGTAATTCGACCGCCCTCGCTGGACCGCAAGGGTTCCGCAAACACTTCCTGAACCACAAGCTGGACTGTGACAACCAACCCCCGGGTCCGGATCGGCTCTTTCAGAGGTGCTTCATGGCCACGGTCACCACAGTCGACGTGGAGGGGCCTTCTTAGTCACCGCAGACAGGACAAGCTGTCTGAGGGATGTTCACCACTGTCTCATCAAATGATCAGACCACTTGATCAGGCTTTACTTAACGCGTGTTCCATCTATTCCACAGTATAATTTTTTTTTTTTAAACACACAGCTGATGCGATTTGTGTCCATTTCCTCTACCTCTACAACATATACTCACTGTGAGTCACTGTGTTCGCTGAATTTGTTAACTGATTTACAAATGTGCTTTCGCATTAATGTTTCACTTGTTTGAAATTCCAGTGCTAATGGCCAGGCAACATCGAAGTGCCCTTCATCATTCTCCAGCACAATCAATGTCATGCGTAAGCATAATATTTTGCTATATCTTCGTGCAATAAGCTGCTCAGATACAGCGAAGGAGGAATTCTTCCTTAGCTGTACTTTCTAATACAGCTAAGGAAGCATTCAGGATAATAGAACATTTTCATAACTGATGTGTTGTTTTGTTTTGTTTGTTGTGTACAGTCGACAGCTGGATATTTATGAATTTAAAATACGTTCTTGATTTAAAAAGAAAAACACCACTATTTTTCTAATACATCTAGCACCACATTCCTGATACTTGATTTCAGTTTTCTACTGAAATGCTATGATTGATTGGGGGGTACTTTCTGTATGCACGTAAATACTGTATGCACATTTATATTGCATTAAAAGCCCTGATAAATTGAACAATCCAATGTAAATGGGGTGAAATAAATAAAAAATCAAAGCAAAAAAAAAATCCTTGTTCTTGTTCCTGCTTTGCATATGCATATAGCTTTTGATATATTGAACCATGCATACACAAAATACTACAGCTGGGGTAGATGTGGGGGGGGGGGGGGGGTTCGGAGGGTGAATATCCGGGGATGAGTGAACATCTCCATGTCATTCGTCAGGGTACTGACTGAGAACAGACATGAATTTCATTCATCATTCTGGCTACAGGCTGTTTACAGTGCCTGCATACAAAACACCATACCTACAAATAACAGCGTTGAATAATCAATAATAGGCTAATCTGAAATATTTTATCGTGGCATAAAATATATTAGGAGAGACAGGGAATACAATTAGAACTAGATTAGCACAACACATATATAACATTAAAAATAAGAGACACGGACACAGACTTAGTGGCTCATTTCCTTCAACGTCGACTTGAGGCTCTACAAATATCGGGCCTGTAAACTGGACACGAGAGGACAAATGCAGGACAGAAAGACACTGGATTCATAAAATTTAACACCAGATTCCCAGAAGCACTAAATAAATGCCACCACATAAACGGACCAAATTCTTCTTTCGTAAAGGCTCCGGTCCACTTATCTTTCCCAAGGGGGCCCCACTTCTAACCCTAACACCTACCCTGACCCAAACTCTGATCCTAACCCAAACCCTAATTCTAACCCAAAACCTACTCTAATTCTAACCCTAGCTGTAATTCTGCCTGTGTGAAGCATGTCCATATTCCACAAGCCTGTAAAATTTTATGTGGACTTGGATCCAACTAGAAACAACCTCACTCTGACGTTCTGATGCTGCCATTTTAATCATCTTTGTTTGATCACTGAAATAAGCAAGAAATAAACTAAAATCATATAATAAACAAAATCACTTTGGTAACCTTTGATGTTGAACCATCTGGTTCCATTGCCATCTGGAAGAACATCAAAGAATACTACGAGTGATGAAAACTCAGTTTGAATATGGTATCAAATCTAACTCAAAATCATCCATAGCTCTTCTTAATTTGAAACAAGCATCTACACTCATATTTGCCTCCTGGATATAGGACACACTACAAGTTTGTGACTGAGTATATATCCATTTTTGGTGATTTAATAAAGTTTATATAAATTAGCTGCCATTAATTTCATATATGATCCTGTCATTTAAACCTGTCTAAACCCTAGCTAGCTAACTTGCAAATATAAACAGTAAAAGCAGTACCTGTTGAGGGGAAGACATCTTGATAGAAGAACAGAATTTGATACAAAAGCTAACCAACATTGAGCATCTAGCTGTATAAGGTAACTAGATAAAAAGTTTACTTACAGGTCCAACAGAAAACTGGCCAACTCCACATTGCTTTTCATCCCCTTTGCAAATGTCAGCTGACGCCACCATAGAAAAGTAATTCCAAGGTTGACTAGTTTTCTAACAAGCCCTGCTGGCTTGTCTTTTTGCTTTGCTGTCTATAAGCTTTTTAGCATCTGCCATTGCAGCAAACTAGCAACAAACCCTTCTTTGGAATCTGATCCCAAACCACCCATAGGCTCTGTAGCCACACCAACACACACACACACACACGCACTGAAAAGAGTGCCATACTGAGAAACATCCCGAACATCATAGATATGCCTTAGCATAGTAATTTAAAAATATTATTTTAAAAATCCTGCATTAAATGTCTTTAAAGTGCAGACTGTCAGCTCAATTTGAGGGTATTTACATTCATATAGGGCTATCTATTTGAGGAATTACAGTCCTTTCATTCATAGTCTGGAGTTGATTCTGGGTGTGGGATTTGCATTTGTAGTCTGTTGCAGTTGTGTAAAGAAATAACTCTATGCCATTGAATGAGGTGACTTGAAGCCTCTTTATTTTCTTTTCATAAATGTACCCAGAGTTTGCAGACTGTGGATAGAACCATTTACAAAGCAAATTAAGTGGCTAACACAAGTCTTTTCAGTGGCATAAGCAAGACAACACCCTGTGATCGCTCTTAAATCCAAATATTACAAACTTTAATATCTGAAATTATCCCAATTCTCAAGGGAGCTCTTGGACCTTACCCCATATTCTGGGTCCCAATTTGGCTTACCAGAACTGTAATACACACTTCAAAGTTTTATTTCCTTGCCCAGGCAAAAAAAATGCCCTTTGCATTGGCTGGGGTTTAGGTGTGAAATTTAGGGGCTTTCATGGGGTCTTCCAGGTTTGGGCTTCCAGATGTTCCACACTAAAGCTCATCTTTCTTCTTCAGGATAATCTGACGGACCATGTCAGAGATGAGAGGTCGGATCTCTTTGACGGGAACTGTGGGCCCCCAAGCATCCACCACTTTCCCACTCACATCTATCAGGTACTTCCAGAAATTCCAGTCAGGTTCCTTCCCAGAAGACTCTGGTAAAAAAACAAACAAACAAACAAACAAACAAAAAACCAGTTTGGGTGAGGTGTTAGATGGCAGATGTATCACTGGGTTCATTTTAGATGTGTAGCTGTGTTGACCGTTTGCATTAGTCTTGCTCTATTGCAAAATTCAGTCTTTGCACGGACCCTTACAGCACATACTCTGTTATAATATTAAAATAACCTCAGGTTAATTTCTTGAAACACAAATAATAGATAATAGTCAATTATCATAAAAAATATGAAAAGGACGCTATATAAGAGGGCCACCTCATTAAACTGTATCGATTCAGTAAAATTCCAATCTTATACAACGGCCTTTTCGTATTTTTTCCAGGTCTGGAAGATTACACCGCGGCAATAAATGCTGTCAGTCAACCTTGGTGTCAATAACTGTATGCCCGTGTGTATTCGTGTGTGTGTATTCTCCCTTTTATTTGTCCACCTCGCTTTCACTCACCGTACAGGTACTTGTAGACATTATTAGCCCCGTTTCCGGTGACGGCGATTTTGCTGAAGAGAGGGAAGGACACCCCGTAGACCCGGCGCACGAAGCTGTCAATCTCCTGGTCGCTGCCGGGCTCTTGCTGCCCAAACTGGTTGCAGGGGAACGCTAGGACGTTAAAGTGGTAGGGTCCGAAGTCCCTCTGCAGCTGCTGCAGATCCGTGTAGTGCTGCTCGGTGAAGCCACACTCGCTCGCCACGTTCACCACCAGCGACACCTACACAAAGGGAACGGCCATAGGATGCTCACTCACGAACAAATGTCGAATCTAATCCCCTTTCTCTGGTGTTTTTTTTTTTCGTGTTGATTTTGTTTCTAACATACAGACTCAGCGAGAGGACTCTGCCGATTTGATATGCACATCCTGAGCGAGACGAACATACAAATTTGTTTGTTACAGCTAATTTCCTTGATGTACTGAAGTCTTTATAACCTTCTTGTTTTATTTACTCAAATTTATAAAAAGTGCTGTCATTTCTGGTGAAACCAACGTGTATTAAAAATACCCTTAATAGAAAGCCGAGAATCTAAAATTGTGGAGTACAGAAGCAAATCAAAACAAAAATGTATTTGTCCCAAGTATTATGGAGCTTACTGTAGATGTCATTATCTTTTTTTCAAGCAAATGATTAAGACTGACGGCTATATTTGACCATCTTGTTTACATTGAAGATGGTTTACATTGAACATCCCACTGGCCCAATCATTACGGAGGTTGAGAGTGCTTTGACTGCTGCATTGCACTGTTGTTATGCCGGTTTACTGATTCATTCGTAAATACAAAAAAGGAGGCTCTTACCCAGAATAGCTTACCCTTCACTAACACTGTGCACTTGATCTTCTTCAAGGCCTCAGATTTTTCCATTTGAAAAATGTTTAGCACAAGGTGATGCATTAAATAATATCATTTTGCATTCACAAGTGCAGTTGAGCATTAGCAGGGAAACCCTGACTAGTGCTGAACGTTACATCTCGTGTGGGTGGAACAAATTTAGCAATTACAACCTGAACTATAACATTCTACTGAAGTTCATTTAATCTGACAGCTTTCCTTTAAAAACAAAATGCAAACACATATTCATTCATTCAAGTGCATTTGTGCAAGAACTTTGCCTTAAGTATAGCATTTTCTCGCCAGACAGTTGGCATTGTTAGTTGATTAGAATACATGCAAAGAACACATGCAAATGGAAAGTGTGAAATTGTAAGAATTGAAGGAGGAAACTGGGTCATAGTAAAGCACGAGTTTATTCATTTATTTTTTTAAATTACAAAAATAGAAAAGATATTGCGTTAAGGAGCGAAGTGACTGTACGATTTGAAAATGATTCAAGCAGTGTTATCCAATCATGACATCAAGTGTACAATCACTGAAATTGCAGGGTGTCTAAAAAATATTTTTCTGCGATAGCCATCTGTATATAGATCACTGGAAAAAAATATTTTGTTAATAGTGAACAATAACTATTTTAAATAAATACCAAACTGACATAATGCTAATAGTGTTTCTCAAGTAGGATGCAGCCTTAGATTTTCAAAACAAGAAGGCTGCACAGATAGCATTACGTGGCCTGCAACTATACGAACATAGTCTTTCCCATTCAAAATATTGACATAACCTACGCGATAACTAAATGAGCAGTTTTTACGTATTTAAGTCCAGCTAAGTCTGGCATTACCACGTTGGACATATTAAGTCGCCATCAACGTAATCTCTATCACATTTCATTCATGCGTAATGCAGCCGGTCCGTTGATAGCTGCAAAATCCCTGCCACGTATACAAACGGTGGGGACAAAGAATCCAGACACAACGAACAAAAGGTATCATTAGTATTTTATTAAACTGAGAGAGAAATTGACGTTAATAAAATAGCACATATAATACTGGACATGCATGGTTGTTAAAAGAAATGCAACATTTTTAACTGAAAAGAGGAACATGCAACACCCGTGCACAGATGTTGGATGCCCAGTATACTGTAGGCTGGGGCTATATGACCAGCTCTCTTAAGTTTGTAGTTGTCGCCCATTAGAAAAGTTACAAACTTACCGAACCCCTGTATTTTTCCAAGGATATTAATCTCCCTCTACTGTTTACAACTTTAAAAGTATAAAAATCTTTTTGCTTGGTTTCAGCGAAACTAAACAGGAAGGGTATGAATGAGAGCAAAGCGAAAAGCATTTTAAAAGCGCTAGTGGTACTGGGGCTGACCGAATTCCTTCTCCAGATGATGCCGCTTTCTTGTGCATACAACACACTGTTACTAGTTAGCAACACGCCAAAGGAACAGAACCATTTCTCCGCCTTTCCCATTTCCGGTCTGACTACAAAGATTCAGCGAGCCAATAGACGAGCCATACCGATTAAATCCAATAGGAAGCTAGAAACGGGCCCAGTTCAAGTTGGGTCCTGTGTGCAACGTTGAACACATTCCTAAACTGCAGTAAAAAGGAATGGAAATATATAGCCTACCAAAATGTTTTTTTCACGGTTCTCATTAACTATAGCAACGTCCAGACGAGTTGCATTCCGGAGACCTTTATACGGGCTTATACAAATTGCATCTAAAATAGTGGCTTATGCGGAAAAACCATGGCAAAGTAGCCTAGTTAAGTATAAGATCCCACATTTATGTATTTGTATGTCAGTGATTACCAACTCTGTTCCTGGAGATTCACTGTATAGTGAGTAGTAACATGGATTAAAAACCCTAAGTTTGATAAATGAAAATACCTGAACTATGATAGTGTAACTATAATAATTGGTGAGTGAATGAATGAATGAATGAATGAATTAATTCGTCATTCATTCATTCATTCATAATAATTGATTAGAGCTCTGTGTTCACTCTGATTGCTCTTGAAGTGAAGAGGATTTCACTGAGTCCCCAAGGCTTTGTATTGTTTTATGCCAGTATTTATAGCTTGCTATATTGTCTGTTTTGCAGGTTACAGATTTACTTGATCACATGTTTAAGAGCTTGAATACATTTCATAAATCACTTTGAATACAGCTCATCTTCCCTCTCTCTCTCATTACAGATTACAAAGTTTTACAGAACATCCCACTGGCCCAACCCAAAACCCAGGATAGAGGGGCTGAGTGAATGTGGTCTGGACTCTGTGCAGCAGGGTCATTGTGTCAGAGACACCGTAGAAGGACAGACTTCCTGCCCTGTGATCCAGGTACACTCCTATTCTGGAGGAAGGGGGAACAGGGATTTTAGTGATTGTGTTGTTGTGACAAAAAGAGTAACTGGAAGAAGAGCAGTCCAAACTCCAGGACTTGTCATTATGTCCCATTAAACAGCCATCGCCCTCACCTTTCCTGCTGATCTCTTTATATGAGACTGCTATATAAACCCCTTCATCCCCATGCCACTCAGCCTCCCAGTAACAGCGTCCAGACAGACCCTCTCTGCACAGCACTTGGAAACAGTCAAATCTATCAGGATGATCAGGATATGACTGGATCTCTCTCACGTGGGTCACCATTCTGTTCCCCTCGGACAGACGGAGGCGCTGATTCACTGTGTTGGGTTCCAGCGTGAGTTGACAGGAATCTGATGGAGGAGAAGGTAAAGATTTAATATGAGTACATGTCCTACTAAGGTCTGTCAATAATTAATTATTTTCTCCATACATACTATACAGTGTGATTTTTTTTCATCTGTATGTGTGTTTTTGATTGTTTAAGATGAAACAGATTTACAATTATGGAGCAAAAGAATAAAATAAGTTATTTTGTTATGAAGGAGTAGTAGTTTTCTATTTTTGTTCCAAAGTCATTTAAAAATATAATATGTTTTAAAGAGAGATTTTATTGTGCGTCTGTGTGTCTCAGCTGGAAATTTCAGAGCGAGCACTCACACTGTAAGAAATCCTCTCTGGTCATTGGCTCTAGAGTATGGACTTTTTTCACTGCAGAGACAGAAAGGGACAAAAATAACTATAAATAGATAGAAAGAGGGAGAGAAATTTGATGATGAGGATGGAGGATAATGTTGACGTTGAGATGGATTACGAATATTCTGAGTATTTATTGTGTAACTGACAATTATATTCACTCCACTGTATCTGGCCATTGAATTTGTTTTTAATAAGAACTGGAAAAAGGATTTTGCTCCTTGAAGTTTGTTACAACCTGATTCAGGAATTTTGACCAATTCCACCTTGCAGATGTCCTCCAGTCGCTCTTTCAGTTCAGAGACAGATTTACTCACAGCTTCAAAAGAGATGTGTGGACTAACAGTGAAGCTGGGTAAGTCTCTAGGTCCAGCAGGGACACAGAGAGACTTAAAGTTCTGCAGACAGACAGACAGACAGACAGACAGACAGAGAACAGTCTCAATATAGATTCTTGTGCAGATGCCAGGAGTAGATCATTTTAAATGACATACATGCCTAACCATGTATGGACAGAGTACATAGTGCAGACTGACAGAGAGCCAGTGATGTTACCTGGAGGAAGTGGATGTGATCCTCTGTGTGTGAAAGATGCTCCAGCTCAGCGTCTCTCTTCCTCAGCTCAGCAATCTCCTGCTCCAGTCGCTCCAGGAGTCCTTCAGCTCGACTCACTTCAGCCCTCTCATGATCTCTGATCAGCTCTTTCACCTCGGAGCACCTTCTCTCAATGGAGTGGATCAACTCAGTAAAGATCCTCTCGCTGTCCTCCACTGCTGCCTGTGCAGAGCGCTGTTAGGAGACACATAAAAAGAAGGGCTGTGCATTTTAACTGGGCCGTTCACTCAGCTCTTACTGGGACTCCACAACCTATTCCCCGGCAGTGTGGCTCAGTGGGATTGAGCTGAGCCCAGAAATGGCTCTTCCAGCAGCCAGCTGTTGTGTTTTCCTCTGGTCGGTACCCACCTTGAGTGACTGCACAGCCTGTCTCAGATCCTGCAGCTCCTTCTCTCTCTCCTGTATGCTCTGCTGGAATTCGCTCTGGGTCGCCCCCAGCTGCTTCTGTAAATTGATAATTTTTTATTTCACCTTGCAATGTATTAACTTTTCAACTATTATCATGTTACAAATTAAACTGAATACTCTGTCTTTTTTGATATACAGCCAGGTCAGTGTGTAGAAGTGTACTGGGCTTGCGGATAGTGAGTGAATTAGCTGCTCCAGCCATGTTGATTCCCATTCAAGGAAGTGAACAGGGGGGTGAGGGGTGTGAACAGAGCTGCCACAGCGAGCTGACTTGGGTTCACTTCCAGATCATACTGCTTTATCACTGTGGACCTGGGGACCACTGCCTTTTTAAATTACTTTTTCAAATGTATTAAAGATTTCAAAATGCAATCAATAAATATATGAAATTCAAAAGAACACAGGCCATAATTCTTCACTTTGCAGTTATAAGCTAATTATAACACATTTTCTGTCATAACTGTAACAAAGCATGAGTGTCATGTGTAAGAGTTTCAGTCCTTACCTGTTTCTTATTTCTTTCTGCTTCAGTAGAGGTTTTTTTATGGCCCTTGTGTTGATCCATCACACACAGATGACAGATAAACTGCTCGTCGGTACGACAGAAAACTTCCAGCAGTTTGCCATGATGAGAGCAGATCTTCTCCTGCAGGTTTCCAGTGACATTTATCAGTTTGTGCTTCTCAAAGGCAGGAGATTCATAGTGAGGCTGGAGGTGAGTTTCACAGTAAGAGGTCAGACACACCAGACAAGATTTGATGGCTTTGCACTTTCTCCCAGTGCAGGAATCACACGCAACATCTTCAGGTTCAGTGTAACCGTGAGCAGGAGGAACAGCTTGGGGTCCTGTCTTCTTCAGTTTCTCCACCACTTCAGCCAGCATGGTGTTTTTTCTTAAAACAGGCCTTGGGGTGAAAGTCTCTGTGCACTGGGGACAGCTGCAGCCACCAGTATGACCATCCTGATCCCACCAGTCCTTAATGCAGCCCATGCAGTAACTGTGTCCACAGGGAATAGTCACTGGATCCTTCAGTGGATCCAGACAGATCGCACAGCTCAACTGGTCCTGACCCAGTAAACCACCACCTTCAGCCATTTTACTGCTAACAATGACAGACACAGAGTTTGGTTTTGTTTCTCGGAAACTGCATGACCGAGAGAGAGGGAGTGACTTCATGGTTCTGCCCACAGCTGCAGGTGCGGTGTTGGACTTTGGGATTGTAACGATAAAGATGTGGTCTGTCTAGTTGTTCCTGTTTCTGCCAGGAGGTTTGGTAACGAGGCAAGTCAGCGTGCAAAGAGAGTGGGCACTGTACCAGCACAGATCCTGCAAGTCACTCACAAACTCCTACTTACACGTTCTAACATTGCCGTCATTTTCTATAAGAAATACGCAGTACTTCCCAGTCCATGGTGTGAAATGTGTGCAGGACTGATTCGGACCTCCGGGCGCGAACTCTGAGAGGAAATGGGCCTAGTAAGGGAAATGGGCCTGATGGTGCTGCTGGGACCTGGAATGTCTTCAGTGCATGTTCTGCTCATCCATGCATTCGTCAGCTCACCTGTCCCCAAACGGCTGTTCAAGGTCAAATGTTCACGGTCATGACAGTAAGCTGGGGGCAGCACCCTGATGAGGTCTGGAAGCACTGCTCTGGGACTGGGGTGAATGTTGGCACACAGGGCAGTAATTGAAGGTTATGTTTTATGTGTTTTATCTGTGTGGTCATTTCCAAGGAGTTGACTCCAAAATGGTGATGTCAGAGGAAATGGTAAAACAGCTTGGCTTTTATTTCAAGGATTCTGTTTGATTCCTGGGTGGGACCATGGGTACTCAAATTGCGGGTAATAAGGGTAAAGACATGACGTACTTGACACAATTCCCAGCAACACCTCTAGGTGGTACCCTCAAGTAAGCCAAATAATCTAAATCGTTTCTGCCTGTAACCATCTCTGTAAACATGTAACATTCTGTAAATTGCTCTCGACAGGAGAGTCTGATATGTCCCATCAATATAAGGATGCATGATCAAAAAGAAAGCTTTTTTTTGTACTCCTATAAAAATTGGGTTTACACTGCTCAGGCCGGTTACTCCGCTTTGTTCGATCTGGTATCGATGCCACACTGTACACTCCGTTGCGATAGGAGGCGATATACTGCAAATCATGTGATCTATGACGTACCGAACAATCCGCCCCGAAGAAGAGGGAGGTTTTTACGGGTGAGATCATTGTTTTTCTTACTCAGCTTCAGGGCTTCTGAACGCCTTTATAAGAAACTTTAAGCCCAGGAAGGCACAGACGCGCCAGAAGATTTCATCACCTCAAAGGTCTCGTCCTAATATCGCATGTCCTCTATCCAGAACCTCCAATCTTTCGGTAAGTTTCGCAAACATTTTTTTAAATCGCTATCCTACTTGTTTAGAGCCGTTAGCCGCTCTGTTATTCCACTAGCTATAGCTAACTTACCCAACCTTAGCTAGCAAACTAATGTTACCAAGGTAACTTACATTACGGCAACTTATTTTAATATATTGTTATTAGCTAGCTTGATAAGTTTGATGCTAAATATTAGCTAGTTCGTCAGTTAACATACTCAAGATAGTTTATAGCCAGCTGGCTAGCCTACTCTGCTTTGTCCCAATCTGAAAATGGCGACCGGTGTTATTTTGGAGATTAACGTTAGCCAGCTTGCTAACAGCTTCCGAATTTTTACCCGACGTTAGCTGGATAATATTCGCCAGTTTTTGGAGCAGATGGATTGTCTGTCGATCTTGACACGTCGATTGACAAATTGGTTTATTTTAAGCGATTAACATGTCCGGTTAAACGTTTTGGTACCTGCCATTAGCAAACGTTTAGGGATGCAGTGCTAATGGGTTGCTAAAATTGGCTTTCTATGACGGTGCTGAGTGAGTTGTCAACGTGAATTTGCTAGCAATAAAGAACATGGTCGTTTGTAATTTAATTCACATTGATACCAAAATGGCTATTTGTAATGTTAGCCTATGTGGTTAATTACCCATCTGATGTAGCTAGCTAGCTTTGCTGTGTTGTGAAGAAGTTTAAACAAAGAGTGGGGGTTGCGCTTCCGCTGAAGACATTTTGAAGTTGCTTCCAAAATACGAAGCGGAATGGTAGGTAGTTTTTTTTTTAATATAAAAACGATAGTGTTCAGGTTTTGCTTTGCTTATCGTGTTGTTCTATTTTTTCTAGCTAATATTAACGTGAAACCAAGCTTACCAAAGTCTCATATGGAGAACTTGACTAATGTAATATTAAATGATTAGTGGCCTGTTGATAAGCATAACCTTAAATTTTACACCATAATATTAACCGTAACATGTAACACAAAAAATCGCGTTTCTTCCATGGACCAGTACGGAAACTACATATGTTTACATGGCATCGATGTAATTTAGTAGCTAAAGCAGTCAGGCTTGGGCTCGATTCCTTTTCTGTTCAGTGATTCTGGACAATAATTGAAATCTAATTGATCGATTAAAAAATCCCATAGTTTTTCTGAGGATTTTGTCAACAAATTAATGAAATGTAGGTTAATTTCCTGAATCGACCTAAATGTAAATGAAATCGACACCTTTAAAGCCTTAAATGACGCGTCTCATTTGCATTGTAGAGGGTGGGGCGGTATTGGCGTGCGGTTCTGTTCTGTCTGCCCGGAAGCTGTGATAATGAAAGTGTACGCGGGATGGCGTAATCAGGGGGGAGGGAGCGGTATGGGGGGTGTGTACTCTATCTGGGGGTTGCTGATGATGAAAGTGTACCTGGGATGGTGTAATCGTGGGGTGAGGGAGAGGAGTTGTGTACTCTGTACCCAGCTGTTGCTGACGGTCTCCCCTCCCCCCCTCCCCAGATCCCTTTGCTGATGCCACTAAGGGTGACGACTCACTCCCGGCCGGGACAGAGGATTCCATACACATAAGGATCCAGCAGCGGAACGGCAGGAAGACGCTGACCACCGTGCAGGGGATCGCTGACGATTATGACAAGAAGAAGCTGGTGAAGGCCTTCAAGAAGGTGAGACGTGGGCGATGGGGAGCTCCACCAATCACAGCCAACATTGATGACTGCTAGTGGAACAATGGTGATTGGTGGATAACTTGCTTGATGTATACCTGGGCTCCCGGCAGGTATAAAACCCTTTTAAGGTGCAAGATCACTGATATGTGATTAGAATGTTCTTAACTGGACATTCTAATGCTGATGTCACAGTCACCACTGGTGATTGAAAGCGGTGGAGTTCTAGAACACAGACTTGGAACTTTGAAAGAAAAAAAAATGGTATAAAAAAAAGAGGCTTGGATGGCTTAAACGGCTGTAAATCTAGCCTGGATAGCTGTTTCCATCTAAGAAGAAAAACAGAGGCTAAGGAAAATGAGGATCCCAGCTCCTTGTCCAGACCTCCTGTCCTTGATTGATGGTGCCCGGTTCACACCCATGCAAAGCTGAGCCAGAAGGCCGTTTTTTTGGGACCGCACGAACCGTACGCTCCCCTGCCCATGCCGTCTCATCTGGAGCGGGTTGTGTTTCAGTGATGTCACACGTGGTAGACAGCTCAGAGCCAGTGGGCGGGGTTAAGGAGCAGAGGGACCTGGTAAAGCCAGTTTCCTCTCATGGCTTCACGCGTATTTCTCTCTGACAAGGTTGCCATGCCGACAGGGCTGTGTTCAGAACGTTCTGTCTGAAAACTCTGCAGCTGGGCGTATGGCCAGTCTGTCATCGTATTGGGGCGTGACGTCACTGTGTGGGTCTGCGGTATCCCTGAAACCTTTTGCTAATTTAAAAAAAAATTGAGCCACGGGTTAGTCAACTATTAAAAAATTTCTCTTGGAAACATAAATTAATGCTGTAGAGATGCGCAAGAACATCACCTGACGTATGAGTCACTGGCAAAACATCCGACGGCAGCATTTGCCAAGTGCGTGAATCCTGTAACTACTTGTTTTTGCTTGAGCACAGACCTTGCTCTAGGTTTCTAGGTATTGTAAGGAGACGCTCTTGATTGGCCAATCAGGGTTCCCATCAGCCCCAGGGACTCCCCGTAATTTCACGAGAACATGGTCGGCTAATGCTAGCACTTGTTTTTTTGGGGCTTGGCGCTAACGCCAGCACTTGGTGTTGTGGGGCTCTGGGGCCTGACCGCGGTGTCTGTGTTTGTGCCCGACAGAAATTTGCCTGTAACGGCACGGTGATCGACCACCCAGAGTACGGGGAGGTGATCCAGCTGCAGGGAGACCAGAGGAAGAATATCTGTCAGTTCCTCCTGGAGGTGAGTACGTCCTCTGCATTAGCCCCTCTCTCTCCATCTAATCTGCCTCTAATGTGAGTCTCTCTCTCTCTCTAGTATTTTTGCTCAGCCCTACACCCCCCAGACCTGTTGATTGATCCTGTTTTTGGTCTGTCTTTGTGCGCAGATCGGCATCGTGAAGGAGGAGCAGCTGAAGGTCCACGGCTTCTAAAGCGATGCCCCTGCCAGCCGCCCAGCCCCCGGCGCAGCGGCTACCCCTCCCCCACAGAGCGCACCCAGCAGCCATCTTTAGCCAAGCAACCCATGTAACTCCATCAGAGAGGCAATAAAATGCACACAATGCCACATTTTATAGGCAACCGGTCCGGCTCGCTTCCTTTTGTGCTTGTGTCTGTCGTCACTCTCACCGACTTCGACTGTCCGTTTATAAACCACAGAGGTGGGGGATGTGGTCCTAAAAAAAAAAAAAAAAAATGCTGTTTGTGTGGAATTTGCTCCACATTCCATGGTGGGGTCTCAGTCACCTCTGAACTGTATTGGTGGGCCGAATGTCTGGTCCTCTGGTTGGCTAAGGGACCTCAGCCAATTGGGTTAAAGAGCATGGGAGATGTTTCCCAATCAGGGCCGAGTGTGTATACAGGGAACATGAGCTGCGTTAGGTCCTAACGTCGGACAAAATAGCACATGAACTAGTGGTATACACTAGGTGTTTGCGTTTGGGTGGTCGACAGCAACTGGTAAGTTTATCACATGACCAGTACATATGTCTGCTGAGATGTCGAGAAGCTGGACCAATGAGATTGCTGGACTACAAGACATAATGGAAGCCAGGCATTAACTCTGCCGTGTCTTGACATTAGTGGCATACATAAACCACCATAAATCTCATATTTACCATTAATCTGGTACACTGTTGGCATCGTTCAGCAACTGTTAATGGGAGAGTGAGGTCAGTGAAATGTCACAACTGGTTAACAGATGTCATGGAACTTGCCGGAGTTTACCATTGCCATGTACCTGCTCAGATGCAAGTTCTTGGTAACAAACGGAAATCTCAGACAAAGAGTTGACGAAAACGAACTCACTACAAGTCGCCCAATCAGGATTCAGGGAAAGGACGATTGTAGTCGATTCTGTTAAATTATAAGTACAACATGCAACTCTTAACATTTCTGCTAATTTTATTAGCTGTCATTCTTAGTCACCGTTGGCACTAGCCTGGCAAAAAATTGTTTCTTTTCATTCAGAATTCTGTGATTCCGTTAGGCTCCAACATTTTTTTTACATTATAGTCAGATTATTACACTGACTTATTACATTGTGCCGTTGTTTAATTGCGTCGCGTTAAGTTACAGACGTTCACGCGCTAACTTCCGTCTCAATACTGCGCAGCCCCCCCCTCGATCAAGTATAGGAGGTCATCACGGATACAGTACTACTACCGTACATCTCACATTACCCTAACACTAAATATCCAGGTGATTCGCCAACGTCCGAAAGTGCAAGGCATTGAGGAATTTCGTCTTATCAATAACACCTCCCAGGTGCAACGGAAGAAAATTGCTCTGGACAACCAGGTGCGCAGGTATTGTCACGAGAACAGTCGATGAAAAGTAGCGTGGTCAGTCGAAATCTTGAGTGGATCCTGCGGCTGCAGAGTTGTACGTCAGCAGTTCTGCGCGCCATCGCCCGCGTGGCTTTGGAACAGACGGCGGAGTTGCTTCAGGCTATCTCCCATCCTGCTCGCGCCACTCAATTAATTTTTGCAAGAATCTTGAAAAAATAACAACAGACGTATCTGGTGACGGTCTATTCCTCACCCAATTTCTTTGTTGCTTTGTGTCTGAATATTGGACAGATCATCAATGCGCTTCAAAATGATTTAGTTCAAAGTTTATAACTTTGCAAAATTAGTTCCGTTTGTCGTGTTTTGTCTGAAATCGATTTGGCTAAATACATGTGAGTGTTTGCTAAATGTATAACGAGAACTCTGAAAGTTGAATTGGTATGTTCTGGAATCCCAGATGGAAACCCGGTTAATTTCCCCCTCGAAGAAGGTACGTTTAACCTCAAAATTAATAAATAAAGATTGTGAAAATATACATTTAAAAAACAAAACTACATAGTCACTACTTACTCAATGTATTATATACGTACTCCATTAAATAAAAAGTACATTAACAGAGAGCCTAAATCTCTAAAATTTCGTCCAGAAAATTTGAAAGATAACCTCGCGCAGTTGCTGTCGTTGCCTCTTGACGGTCCACAGCATATTGTCATTTCTCCCAATCTTCGCCCGCGGTGAGACAGCTGTTCGGCGTTCTACTCGATTGCATTTCTCCTCCATGTCCAATCAAATCGCAGCATATCCGCCTGTTCTCTGTGTGACTTGTTTTTGCCATGTCTTTCCTTATCACCCATTTTCTCTTTAATTATTACAATTATCTTAAACGATGGATGTAACCTCCGTATGCGCAGGCACTGAAATTGCTGTTCAACCTATATGGGTTTACCTTGGGCGGAAATTAACCAAAGCGCATGTCAGGTTATTAGCTACTTTCATTTGAGCGAATCGACGGAAGTTATAGCTTTTTAATAACCTTTTCCTTGTTACAAGTGTGTAGCTTTCTTATATTAAGCAAATGTAATGCATAACGTATTCAAATAACTTTACGCGTAAAACCAAAAACACACCGAACACTCCGGAGCTCACTGCTAATTGTCACGTCGCACGTGTCCACTAGAGGGCGCGGTCAGCCAGAATACTCGCTCAGGCTCAGTGACGCTGTCGAAGCCGCGTTTCTCGTCGACCTCTGTTTCAAAGACAGGCGCAGGAGAATCCAGGTGTCAAATGAGCTGGTTTCCAGTAGTGTTTGGACACCGCGCTGAAAGCTAAAGGGTCAGTTGCAATTTGCTCAGTTGGGGTTTCAGCCTCAGGTTAAAACCTCTAGACCACAGGAACTGCTTTTCTGCGGAATTAGGATTATCTGATCCAGTTTTAATGCAGTTCTGTGTTCAACAGTTTTAAATCTGAGGTTTGAACTTCAGACGGAGCACACTGCCTCTGACCCAAAGCGTTTTGTGATTTTCCATCGAACAGCCTGGCTTCCTCATGCCATGTTGCTGGTTATTAAAGCACAGCGTGAAATCAGTAACCAGACATGTCAGGGTGCTGCTCCCGCTGGGGAGTCCGCAGCATAAATATATACAGGATATATATATATACAGGATATCTGCATTAATTATAATAATGTGGCGAGCGGGCACACCCAGCCGTTCTGTACATGAGTGCATTGCATTATTTTTACACCTTCAGTGTAATTCCAACAATTTCCACTGAAGTAAAATTATTCTTTTCATGGGATGAGACGCACTACCATTTTATTCCACACACTCACTCACTCACTCACCCACCCACTCACTCACTCACTCACTCACTCACTCACTCACTCACTCTCTGGGTCTGTCCTCAGGGCTCTGAGTGCTAGTGTCAATCTGTGGAAGCGGCTGAACAGTTTATTCAGCCAAAATTCACCACAGGAAGGGCAGGGGAGGAACAAGCACTTTAACCCCCCCCCCCCAATTTCCTGGGCTCTGTATCACTCTGCGCATTAAACCTGTAGATTATGACGGATGGACGGGTGGGGAGTGACTGTACTGGCGGTCTGACTGGGCCTACAAGGTCTCTGTCTATAGTGGTTTTATCCACTATGGAGGCAGTTATCTTCACTCGTCTGCCCCCCACACCCCCGTCTGGACCCCCCACACCCCCCACCCCTCCCCTCTCCCATCACACGTTTCACTTTCAGGTGGGTATGAGCAGTGCCAACAGATTTTTATACTTTTATTCGTTGCTGTTTGCAAGAACAGATGGTCAGTGTGTGTTTATTATGCATTCACACGCATACCAGAGCCTCACACATATGTGCATGTGATTATATTTATTAATTAAAATTACTTGCAAGATAAAAAATATTAATATACATATATTCGTATATAATGGACTATGTTGGTCTTTAGTCACTGAGCTGAGGGAATGGAAAGTGAAATAATCAATGTGACTGCAGAAATGGGAGAGCGAGAGAGAGATACCACTGTTCTTTGTGCTTAAAAAAACCCCAAAAAAACATATGTAATCCCTAGTGTTCTGCATCGTGCTTTAGTGCAATCTCGCGCTTCTATCACGTTCTCCGCGGTAGGTAACGGATTTCCGCCTTTGGCTATTTTATGGCAGTGTATGATTTGACATCCCCAACGGCTTTAACCCTTAGCACTTTGTGTTTATTTGTTAGGAGAAGCTGCCACGATCACATTTCTTCGCGTTACAGAGCAGTTGGTTTCCTGGGCCGTAGTAACGCGCGTATTTTGTGCGCCGTGCGCATTTTGCTCGCTATCATGCGTCTCTCCTGTTTGTCCGGATTCCAGTCGGGGTTAAGTTGCTGTTTCCCTCGGTTCCACCAGATGGCGATGTGTAATTGATGGCCATCTGGCGGTGAGGACGAGAACGAGGCCTGAACATTGACCGAAGCCCATCTTCAATCGCCATTTCTGCTCCGTCATTAATCACAAAAAATCACATCATAAAAGAAAATAATTTTTTAGGAATGGGTTGTGCGACTGGGCTTCCAACAAAGCGTGGCAACCATACAAATACAGATCGGTCAAATCGGACATTTTAGATTATCAATTTATATCCCCTGTCAAAGGCCCATTTTCTGGATTCCAGGAGGAGGGGGCTGAACTTTCCCGTGTTTCAGCACTGGACAGCGCCCACTGTGGACTGTTTGGACTGCTGCAGACCCAGTTCCACAATGAGGGACCTGAACTCGTCAGCACCGGACAGCGCCCCCTGTGGTCTTTTGGGATTGCTGCAGACCCGGTTACTTAGTGAGGAGGCTGAACTAGCCTGCGTTTTGGCACCGGACAGCGCCCGCTGTGCTCTGAGGTGCAAGACCCTCGGCCTCCTGAAACGCCCCCCCCCCTGCCCCCCTACTCCATTGAATAACAGTTGCTCTGCTTGTATCCAGTCATTAGTTTTCAGCAGGCAGTGCACAGATCCACCTCTCATTATAGACTATCAGGAGGGATTCACCTGCTTGTCCATCAGTCTAACAACATTGCCGGGGTACTCAGACTTACCCAGAAAGGGCCGGTGTGGGTGCAGGGCTTTCTTTCAACCAGGCAGTGACACACCTGATTGTACTACTCAAGGTCGTTAGCAAAGACGCTAGCGGTTGATTAGTTGAAGCGGGTGTGTTAGTGCTTGGTTGGAACAAATGCCT